>NW_026129868.1:0-10000 GCF_022985175.1 Labeo rohita | reverse complement strand
CAAATAAATAAATAAATAAAGATAAACAGCTAGAACAACAATATAATAATAATAAATCTGAAAGAGTGTCTTTTCACACACTGTTTCTGATGTATAGGGATTATAATAAAAAGAGTATGTGGATTTTTTTTACCATTATAGGCTTGTTGTTTACACACACTGTGGACAAACATCAGTGTTCAATCACCTTATAAAAGTGAATTTTGCATAGCAGGTCCCCTTTAACTTTTAAATTCCTTAACAATTCAACCAAATAATGCACTGAGTGCTTAAAACAAGAAAACAATTTGCCAACTGACAAAGAAAACCAACTTAATTCAGACTATATTTCCTAAAAGCAAGTCTCATTATGTTGCACAATTTTGGCTTCTCAAGAGCTTTCCCTCATCTTGAAGATAACCAAGGCTTTATGAAATCAGCCTAATTGAAATTAAAACAACCACAGAGGGATATTTTGGTGGTTCACGGGAAAACCTCGTTAGAGCAACGTTACTTATGAGACTCTGTAGCTTCATTCAAATTGAAATCCATCAAAAGTAACCAATTTGCAATACTCTACACTGGGAACAACTCACATTTGACTTAAATAGACTCACGTTATTGAACTAACAAAGCAATAATCTAGTATACATATATAAACACTTTTTTCTTATTAATTAAATACAGAAAATTATATATACACTACCAGTCAAAAGGTTTTTTACAAGATTTTTTTTTAAGCCTCTTCTCACCAAACCTGCATTTATTTGATCTAAAATACAGCAAAAGCAGTAATATTGTGAAATATGTTTTACTATTTAAAATAACTGCTTTCTATTTGAATATATTTTAAAATTTTAATTATTCCTGTGATCAAAGCTAAATTTTCAGCATCATTACTCCAGTCTGGATCCTTCAGAAATCATTCTTAAATGCTGATTTGCTGTTCAAGAAATTATTTTTTTTATTTGTTTATTTATTCATTCATTTATTCATTCATTATCAGATTCCTTGATGAATATAAAGATACAAAGATCAGCACTTTTTTTAAAATGCTGTTGAAATACGTTGTGTAAATGTGTGTATATTTGTATTTGATGGAAATAGGTGTGTATTATTTGTATTTTTGAAATGTGTGCACTACAGCTTGGGTACAGTCTGTGAAAGCAAATTTCCTTGTGTGAGGACAATAAATTATGAACCTAAATCTGAAATAAAAAGCTTTTGTACCATTACACACTATACCATTTAAAAGCTTGCAGTCAGTATATATATACTTTATATATATATAAACTTTGTATTATGTATTATGTTACAAAATATTTCTATTTCAGATAAATGTTGTTCTTCTGAGCTTTGTATTCATCAAAGAAACCTGAAAAAATTCTACTCAGCTGTTTTCAACATAATAATAATAATAACAATAATAATAATAATAATAATAATAATAATACATGCTTTTTATTTATTTTTTATTTTTTATTTTTCTCAGAATGTTGAGAATCAGAATGAAGAATCGTGTGACTGGAGTAATGATGCTAAAATTCAACTTTGAAAACAAAGGAATGAATTACATTTCAAATATATTCAAATAAAAAGCAGATATTTGAAATAGTAAAAATATTTGAATTTTACTGTTTTGCTGTACTTTGGATCAAATAAATGCAGGCTTGGTGAGCAGAAGAGCTTCTTAAAAAAAAAAAAAAAAAAAACATTAAAAATTGTACTGTCCAAAAACTTTTGTTTTAAAAATGTTCCAGAAATCATTTACTGTGTTTACTGCATCATAAAAATGATCATCATAAAACTTTGAAAAAACTTGCATTTTATAATTGCAAATATGTTTTTCTTTACAACCAAAATCATTTCACTTTAAAATCAATGATGCAAGTAAATGTAGTGCTTTAAACAAAAACAAACTGCCAATTGACTAAGAAAATCGTAAAATGCCATCTTCAAACCTTCACCTCTGCTATGAGCTATAATATTTTAAATAAATTATTTTATAAATTATAAAATATTTTAACTAAATATTTTAAGAATTATTTTATATTGTTTATGCCTGAATTCTGAAATAAATGTATTTAAATGTATTTATTTATTTATTTTTAAACAAGACTGTGAAAAGCAATACTGATTAACAATACAATTTTAATTTATTTGACATATTTTGCACTTTATCAGCTTTTTATCTTGAAAATATTTGTAAAAAAAAAAAAAAAAAAAAAAAAAAAAAAAAAAAAATGCCTCAGCCATTTACAGAGTTTAGAAACACAGCCCATATTTTTTTTTATTTGAACAGTTTCATAATACAAACTACCTGTCCAGGGCAAATAATAACATAGCATGGTTAGATAAAGCACAATCACATTATTATGAATCTATAGGTATGTATCTCTCCATAACAATACTCTTTGCAGCTTATCATCATTCCTTCTACATATAATTATGTAGGACTTGTGTGTGTATGGAAGAACATATGATAAGAAAAATACCCCACACCCCTTCGCATCTGTGACACAAGGACACGCTTTCAGCATAACCGTCGTGACATGTGCTACGTCCATGACTGTGACACACGCGCAGGGACTCACAAACACACACACAGATGAGCCGATCCGAGTAAGCAACCTCCATTCCTGTCAGAATGGTATGGGCCATAACAAGCATGCAATCTGTTGTTTACCTACCACCAGTCCATTTGTCATTCAGACAACTCTGCAAAAACAGTTTGTAAACAAACGCTCGTAAACAAATCTCCTGCCTCGGAGGACGTTCACCACCTTTGGCGGGACAAACGTATTTTTCATCAAGCTATTACGGTTGTGCCCACGACCGACTTGCATCAAATGTGCTCCGGTCACTTAGCAAAACAAATGCACGGATGTTGGTTAGGAATAATTGACGATGCTCATGAATATTAAATGAATTATTGAATATTAATGGACTCTGCTTCTCTTCATAGCCAGACTGCCAGCACTGGTAGGAATTAATTTTCAATAATTCAACGTTTCAGAATCAAGCACTCCATTTATGCTATATTTACCACATGTACATTTGTTTATCCCAAGACATTTTCAGGCTTTCATCCAACACTTCTTTACCATTAAGCAACTTGCTGAGAAACAGGTCAAACTAACATTGCTAGCTCATAATCTGTACATATATTCCCCATATACATACATAAAAAATAAAACTAAAAAAGGGGGCGTTTTAAAAGAAATTAATTATTTTGTTATATTCTTCAGTGTATATACACGAAAGAACGAAACTATTATTATTATTATTATTATTATTATTAATCATTATAATTGTTATTATTCTTATTCTTATTACTACTACTACTACATTTAATGAAACCATTAAAATTGAATAATAATAATAATAGTAATAATAATAAAAGAAAAAAGAAAATGTATTTCATTGGGCCTTAAAATGCTATTTTAATAAATGTAATAAAATTGTTTAATGAATTGATGTTAAATTGTGTAAATTTCATGATATTAATTAGACATGCTTAAATAAAATGTAATTTAACCATTAAAACAGACTCTTAAAAAAGGGGGGCATTTTAAAGAAATTAATTATTCTGTTATTTATATAATAATAACAATAATAATAATAATAATAATAATAATAATAATAATAATACATTTAATGAAACCATTAAAATGAAATATAAAAAACAGAATTTGATAAAAACAGAACTCAATTTGACTACTACTACTACTACTACTACTACTAATAATAATAATAATAATAGTAGTAGTAATTTAAAAAGTAATTTACAAATATTTAATTGGGGCTTAAAATGCAATTTTTAATAAATGTAATAAAATTGTTTAAGAAATTAATGTTAAATTATGTAAATGTAATTATTTTAATTAGACATGCCTTTTGTTTAATAAAATGTAATTTAACCATTAAAACCGATTGCAGAAAATGTTTTATGTAAAAAAAAATAAAAATAATAATAATAATAATAATAAATAATAATAAAAAACAACTGAATTTATAAATAAATAAATAAATAAATAAATGAATAAATAAATAAATAAATAAATAAATAAATAAATAAATAAATAAATAAAAAGGATTTCATGGGGCCATAAACAGGAATGCATTTAAATTGATAAAAAAAACGCATTCACAAAATTACTAAATATTTTTGTAACGTAACAAATGTCTCTCTTTTGACCAATTATTGTACTAATATTTTTTGTGGAAGAACAGCATTTATTTGTAATAGAAAGTTCTATTTCAAATGAATGCATGCTAATATTGATAATGATAAGGATCACAGAAATAAATTACATTTTAAAACATTAAAATAAATGTAATAATACTACTGTTTTGTTGTTGTTTTGTTGTTTTTGTTTTTTTTCTTATTAAATAAATGCAGCCTTGGTGACTTGAAAACTCATATTGACGTTGAGTTTTTGACTCTATATTTAAGGTTTATGCATTTTAAAAAAATGTGAATTGGGTGAAATGTACTTAAATATACTGTTTATTCTCTGATACATTTAGTTTAGGGAAAAACAGAAACCAACTTCCAAATGTGCACACATTACTAGTAGCACTGAAGAGTATTTGAACACCAGACGAGTGTGATGAATACATCAGGGAGTTTGTATTTAAAGTAGGCGCTGGATTGAGAAGCAGTATCTTGATGGAACATTTGCAGCGGCGAGAGGTTTGAAGGTTGGGTACAATTGGCTAATCCTTAACAATTTGTTGGAAGTCAGAAAAGTTGTTTACAAATTAGCATGAACAAAGATAGATTTGCTTGGAAAGCTACCAGACGTCAGAGTTTCAACTCAGCAGAAAATGAAGGCGCCTCGTCAGCAGGACACGTCTTCATTCTTCAATTCGCTGGTCGCATCTGGACTGGCAGAATGCAGAATCAACAATACAATAAGCTTTCTGTTGATTTCAAAAACACATGCAAAATGCAAAATGTGTGGATGATGTTATTAACTTTACCCTTACATAGAAATCATAACTAATCATAACAAAAGTAAAATAAAACATATCTAAAAATACATTTCAAACAATTACAACCACATAATTATTGAATTCAGAGTGAATAATTACTACATTTTACCTTCTCAAATACCTTATTTTGATACATACGTACAATATTTAAACATTTTGCAGTAAAATTATTGTATTTTAAACTTATAATTAATGATTTATAATTTATTTAATTATATATTTCACTTTGTACATTAATGCTTCATTTGATTATACCACTTTTTCACTAAGCAAGGTTATTATTATCTAAATCTAAAAATAACACTTAACGCCATTAAAAAAAAAGTTTTATTTTATTTTATTTTATTATTTTACTTTATTTTATTTTTAACTTAAAATACTAAAATAGCTAGTATAATTATTAATAAAATAAAAACTATGACAAAAAAAAAAGAATAACTATAATAACTAATTAAAAACATTAAACAGTTCATTTCTTAAATTAAAAATGTTTACTTTATGCAGTGTTTTATGTTTGTTTGTTTTGTTTTTTGTTTTTTGTTTTTTGTTTTTTGTTTTTTTGTTTTTTGTTTTTTGTGTGTGTAGTATCGTCACTTACATTTTTACTGTGCATATAGTACAGGGTTATTATTGTTAACTAAATCTAATATTAACACTTAAAGCCAATAAAATAAAATGTTTAATTTAATTTAATTTAATTTAATTTAATTTAATTTAATTTAATAAAAGCTATGATAAAAAAACGAAGAACCATAATAACTAATAAAAAAACACTACAAAAATTACCAAAACAAAAACATAAATGTACTAAAAATAAATAAATAAATAAATAAATAAATAAATAAATAAATAAATAAATAAATAAATAAATAAATAACAATTATTAATTATTAACTATTATTAAAAATAATAGTATATCAATAATTCTATAATACTACTGTAAAATATAACTGAAACAATTTAGTAGCCTGCAGTTAAAAAGTTATTTTATTTTATTTTATGCCTTTTTATGCCTAAAGAAGAAAAATACCAATGGTGTTTAAAAAGCAGGCTGTATTTTCTTCCACTGGCAAATACTTGAAGACCTGAGATATCTGGAGTTTTGCAACCTCCTAGACTCATGTTACAATTTAATGAACAATCAGCTTTACTTTCATGTAAATACAGTTACAAGGCAGATGACGAGTTAATACAGATTACAGGAGCGATCGCGTTAAGTCATGCATACAAAAACGTTTAATTACTTGTGCGGTTGGATGAATTGACTATCAAATTGGTAATGGAAGCGCGGTAAGGGATCCTCAAGCTGAGAAGCCTTGCTCATCTATGATTTTCCTGCTCAAAAGCCATGAATCAGACTGCAATCAGTCATTTCACATCAGTGAGACCGCTCAATTTACCCAACACATCCCACATATTACAGAATAAATTACAGAGAGAAAGTGAACTCGCACAGATGCAGTGATAAAACATTTAAACAAAAGAAAAATAATGTATAGTTTGCAACAGCCTTTTTTAGATGAGTTTGTTTCTTCATCAGAACAGGTCTGGAGAAATTTAGCTTGACATCACTTGATTTCCAATGGATCCTCTGTAGTGAATCTTTAATCTGAATCATCTTGGAATCTATACTTGGAAAACATTGTTTACCATTACCATTTCCAAGGAGTCACTATTAGAGAGACTCCACTGGATGCAGACAACAAAAGTTACACAAAATATAAAGACAAGTGACAGGCGGTTGTCAGTCCCATTTGTCTTTTAGATAGGGGAATGCAGAAAGGGTGATGAATCACCATCATTAATGTGATGCCCCACAGTCACGAGTGCCAGGCCTTACTAGAAACAGCCAATTAACATAATCACAGTCTTGACTAATTGGACAGACTCAGTAGGGTGTCTGAGAGAGTCACAGTAGTTAACTGAATCAACAAACCACCAGCTGAGCTCTAGCTAAACATCCACACTCAACCGGTTCTCTAGTGTAGCGTGTGGTACTGTAGGTCAAACTGACCTAGCAGAGGTAAACACGATAGTTAGGGAAGTAATGACCAGTTGGGACATTTCACTAATAGAAACAGCTTTTAAGAACAATTGAAGAAATGGAAAACCATTTCAGTATTATTTTTTCTGTCTGCTTTCTTTAGTGCATTTGGAAAGCATGGGAAGGACAAACACAAGAGAATCCACAACACAGATTGCAGAGAAATCTACACAAGCCCATTTCTGCCACCGAAAAGAAAAAAAAAAAAAAAAAAAAAAAAAAAAAGTTATTGCAACTTTTTCCCTTACAATTCTGAACTTTTCTTAGAACTGTGATAAAAACTTGCAAGTTATAGAGTCAGAATTGTGATATAAATGTACAATTCTTTGTGCAAGACTTTTTTGCAAAAGTAAGTTTATATCTCGCAATTCTGACTTTCTCCTCATAATTCTGACTTATTTCTCACAAATGCAAGTTTAATAACTTGCAATTGTGAGTTACAAAGTCAGAATTCCAAAATACAAATTCATAATTCTAACTTTTCCCTCACAAATGCTAGTTTATATCTCACAATTCCGACTTTTTTCTCAAAAATGCAAGTTTAATAACTTGCGATTGCAAATTATAGTCAGAATTGCGAGATATAAATTCATAATTCTGACTTTTTTCCCACAAATGCTAGTTTATATCTCGCAATTGACTTTTTTCCCCTCACAATTCTGGGTTTTTCTCACAATTCAGACTTTTTCTTGCAATTCTAACTTTTCCCTCACAAATGCTAGTTTATATCTCACAATTCTGACTTTTTTCTCAAAAAAGCAAGTTTAATAACTTCCAGTTGCAAGTTATAAAGTCAGAACTGCCAGAGATAAATTCATAATTCTGACTTTTTTTCTCAAAAATGCGAGTTTAATAACATGCAACTGCAAGTTATAAAGTCAGAATTGCGAGATATAAATTCATAATTCAGACTTCTTTCTCGCAAATGCTAGTTTATATCTCGCAATTGACTTTTTTCCTCACAATTATGAGTTTTTCTCGCAATTTAGACTTTTTCCCTCACAAATGCGAGTTTAAAAACTTGCAATTGTAAGTTATAAAGTCAGAACTGCAAAATATCTAACAAATGCATGTTATAAAGTCAGACTTGCAAGTTTATATCTCGCACTTCTTACTTTATAACACGCAACTGAAAATCAGAAACAAAGTCAGAATTAATTTTGATTGATTGATCAACAGATATTGTTTTAAAGTAGTTTATACAAAAAGAGACTCAAGAAAAGTAAAACCATCTTAAAGTACGTTTCAGTTTAGAAGAAACACCTTTTGCTTACCAAGGCTGCATTTATTTGCAAAATACAGTGTGAAATATTGTTACAATTTACCACAGACAGAAAACATTCTAATATGCTGATTCGGTGCTAATGAAACATTCTTTACTACTATTATTATCACAGTTAAAAAATAATTGTGAAGTGGTTTAAAAAAATAAATAAATAAATTAAAAAAAAAAAAAAAAAAAAAAAGGATTCTTCAGTGAATGCAAAGTTCAAAAGAGCAGTATTTATTTGAATAAACAGTATTTATTTAAATAAAATAAAACAAATAATTAATAAAAAAAATAATAATTATTAATGAAATAAATAATAATAATGAGACTGGGGGTTTAACTGTCATGAAAACAAACAAATAAACAATAAATAAATAAATAGAAGAGGTTCTAAATATTCAAATTTAAACAAAAAGCATAAAATATTTTCATGCTAAAATCAGTTTCTGATATTTTAACAGGACTCAATTAATAAGCTCCTCACAAATTTTAATTTAGAACATTCCACAAAACTGTTGAATCACAACAAGTGCATACCTTTATTGAGGATTCATTTTTATATAGCGATTTCAAAAAGAACAGCATACTATTTTACTATACATATCTTACTGACCCCATATTTTGGAATGGTAATATATATCCACAGTACAAAAGCCATAAAATGCACCACCAAAGCAAAGTAATGTGGTTTTGTCAGGGTAACACTAGGCAATAAGTACTCAAAGTTTCAATTGTCTACACGGGGTATATACTGTGCGGCGTCGGCCTTTGAATAAACACCGCTGATTTCTTATCTGGATGGAGGCACCAACTTAGCTGTGCAGCCAAACCACTTTTGACAATAGGAAAATACAATTGTCAGACCTGGAAGATTCCTGCTCCACTTGTTGGGTAAACACTATGACAAAACGTCAAGAGAGTTTAACACAGATAGGCCTCTGTGTATTATAATTTAATATTCAGCTCACGTTTTCCACAGTGCATTTTTATTTCTCATTGTGTATGCGAGCGTGACCGTTCAAAAGTTTGGGGTCTACAATTTTTTTTAGAGTAAATTATATTTTTATCCAGCAAGGATGCATTAAAAAAGTGGCAGTACAGACTTTAATAATACTACAAGATATCTATTTCAAATAAATGCTGTTTTCAACAATGATAATAAGAGATGATCTTTCTTGAGCAGCAAATCAGCATATTACAATGAAGTCTGGAGTAATGATGCTGAAAATTCCGCTTTGCAACAGAGAAATAAACTACATTTTACAATATATTGAAGTAGAAATCAATTATTTTAAATGATAATATTATTTTACAATTTTACTGATTTTACTGTATTTTTGCTAAAATAAATGCACCCTTGGTGAGGAAAAAAAGGAACTATTGCACATTAAAATTATTTACTTTAATCATATTCAGATTTGCAATTCTGTCCCAAAAAGATGCGCTTTTTGTATCACGGAGGCATTTCATGTAGCCGCAGGCCGTTAAACTTGTTTCTGTGTCTTCCTAAACTTCATTAAAATGCATCTGAACTGTTCATGCTTACCAAACATCATTTGCATATCTATTTCATAGCCCTGCTTAAAAAAAAAAAAAAGAAAGAAAGAAAAAAACATTTGTGATTCAACAGGCGATCTGAGGCATTCGTCAGTCCTTATTAAGTTGGTTTTGGTGGCATCGTGTCAGTATAGGGTGCTAGCTAATTCCTC
>NW_026129867.1:0-32613 GCF_022985175.1 Labeo rohita | reverse complement strand
TCATTCTGACTAGTCAAATTATAATTATCACTCGTCAAAATACAATTTGTCCTATCTTTAAATATATTTATGGATAGTCTGAACGAAGGTTTAAATGTTAAAACGGCTTGCCATACTACTTGAAATTTTCGTTTGCTGTTTTGGCACAAACCTCTCGTGGGGGCGGGCTTAACAGCGATCTACTCTGATTGGCTAATGAGCTTTTGATGGACAGTTGCTCTCTGACCTGGAATCACAGACGGTGACGTCAGTGGCGCGTATATTGCGGTGTGCAATACGTCGTGCTTTGTTTATATTAAGTATTAATGTTATTAGTATTTCACCTATGGTCGTCTCTTAGTTTCTAAAGATGAGCTCCCAGGAGAGACACGGAGCGGCATCATCTTCCACCTCAGCTTGTCCCTCAGGGCAGCTTGAAGTAAGTTCGTGTTGCTAAAGTAACGTTAATCAATAACATCGATAAAAGTTTTATTCATGTACAGTGTGCAACAGTTCTGATAGTTTCTATTAACAAAGCACGACGTATTGCACACCGCAACAACTTATGGAAGGCCATTAGGGCCAAAACGTGTTGTACAAACGCGTTAACGCGTAACTACGTGTTAACACGAAATTTACGTGTTAACACGCAATTACGTGTTAACGCGTAATTTACGCGTTACACTTTGGAGCTTTAGCACCACCTATTGGTGTGGCGTTCTGTTCTGTTCAAGCACACCAACACATTTATTTATTGATTGATTGATTTATTTACATGTTAAGTTTATTTGTCTTTATTTAAAAATGTACATAAAAATATAATTATTATATTATTATTATTAAATTAAGAATTTAATTTTTGTATTTCATTCATTCATTTTCTTCATAATATTTATTAATAAAATAGTTAAAATCTTCATCACTTATTATCATCACAGATCATTATTCAGATAAACTTTATTCAGATTACCTTTATCTGTGTACACTTTTTAAATACATTCATTTTGCTATAAATGTTTGCTATAAAGGGCTAAATGTTTATATATAGAAGTTATTACACGTTTAAAGTTGTTGTGTTTGTACTTTTAGTATTTTTTTGTATTTTTCACAGTCATGCCAAGGGGGCACAAACCCATGCAGCCAAGCAATGGAATGCAAACAGTGCAGCATATTACCTTTTTTAATCTTCTGTATAACGATGTCATGTAATTTGTGTACTTTGTGTACATTTATGATATGGTATAATTAATATAAATGTGTAAAAAAGCATTCAGTTTACTTCATCACTGGCACAAAAGATTGCATATATGGTCCAGAGTGAGCTTCATTGCATGCATAATTACACAGCAAAATCCCCAGTGTTAATTTAACACTCTGAGTGTGGACACATATAGACACTGAAGCAGTGTTAAAGTTAACACTGAAGCAGTGTTGAAGTTAACGAGATAATTAGGTGAATAACAAAGTGATGATTGATCATTATTGAAGACACCTGATGTTAATAAGCAGAATCACCAAAGGAGAAAACCAAAATTTTTAAACAACCATTATAGTGGTCAATGTTTGCATTAGTTGGGCTCTTGACCCTTAAATCTTTAATACTAAATTTTGTTTGGCTGCTGTATTTGAGTTGAAACAGCCAGACAAGCCAAAAGCTCAAGTCACCAGGTGATTTATGTTTTAACATTTTCATTGTTTGATGTAAATCACCTAGAGTCTAATCTCTAAGTTAGGTTGTTTTTTTTTTTTTTGCTTATTGTAATAGCCTTGACAATCCACAGAAGATCTACCACTTCCTATACATTTTGGAAAGATTTTTTTTTTTACAACCGGTTTAAAAAAAAATATTTCATCTAGGCACACATAGACATCAAGAACCAGCCCATGAATCTCAACAATGGTGACAAACGGCATATTCAGATAAACAGATCAACTCTGAACTCTCATAATTTATTCATGCCGCAATGCATGATGGGAGTCATGGATGAGTTCTGATTGGCTACAACACACTTTTTGTTGGTCACCGTTGTTGTGATTCTCACACTGATTCTTCATGTCTGTGTGTCTAAATTAAGATAAACTTTTTTTCATCATCTGTCTGATTATGGCAAAACTGATTGATCTTTTGTTCACAGTTTTTTTTTGTAATCTGTAAGGAAATTCTATGTCAAATACTCAAGTCACTATACGATGATTAAGTCAAGCAGTCAATGCCATCTTATTGACTTTTGCTCTTGGCTTGTCTGGCTGTTATAACTCAGTAACTCAGCAATTGCAGCCAAACAAGACCTAATATTGAGATTTAAGGGTCAAGAGCCCAACTAATGCAAACATTGACCACTATAATGGTTGTTTAAAAATTTTGGTTTTCTCCTTTGGTGATTCTGCTTATTAACATCAGGTGTCTTCAATAATGATCAATCATCACTTTGTTATTCACCTAATTATCTCGTTAACTTCAACACTGCTTCAGTGTTAACTTTAACACTGCTTCAGTGTCTATATGTGTCCACACTCAGAGTGTTAAATTAACACTGGGGATTTTGCTGTGTACGCTGTTCACTGTTTATAATCTGTGACAGAATTGAAAGATCAATCAGTACGTAAGTACTGCTTCGATAGCATCCTGATCATCGGTTTGAGCAAGACGAATGCACTCCCAAAATGCCCTTTCGCAATCTAAAAGAAATTGTCTCAGTGCCATTAACGTACTGCTGCTATGTAAACCGCCTTCTTCTTCTTCTTCTTCTTCTTCCAATAATACTTTTTCCCTTACCGCCAAAAGTTTTTTTGCCCTTCCTTAAAGATAGGCGCGTCAGATGAGGTAAGTGCTCAGTCACAATCTCATGAATAATAACAATAATACGAAGGTGCGCATCAGCATATTAATAGTAATAAGAAGGATTACAAGCTGTTACGACAGGCAATGTCAACGTGACATCACCCCTTCGTTTTACTTGAATTATTCATGATGTTGTGACTAGACTTGTAGTCAAGACCGCCTAAACCGAGACCAAGACACTACCAAGACCAGAAGGTATCGAGACCAAGACAAGACCAAGACCAAGACCAAGACAGACCATGTCAAGACCAAGACCAAGTCGAGACCAAGACCGATACCAAGTCGAGACCGGAGAAAAAAAACAGACTAGTGTTGAAGCTACGCAATAACTTGTATGAACAGCAGCATACTAGGGTTCAGCCGCAGTTTACATTCAATACATATTAGACAGTATTACTTCAACTACAGGCAGAGCTATACAGAGACAGACCATGTCATGTGTGTGACTGAGCTCACTGTAAATGTTTTTTTCAGACTGGGTGAGATCAACCATGTGTAGCAATTGTATTCTGCCGGAACGCTCTGAGCGCCTGAAGTTGAAAAAAAAGCAACTCTGAGCGGATCCAAGCGCCCGACGTCATCGCGGTTTTTTCCATTATCCAATCGAATGAATGGAGAGGCGGGCCTTCTGTTGTGGTGACGAAAGTTTTACCGTTGCTTAAAAAGTCCGGAGACTGCAGTGATGGAGGAGAAACTTTTGGTGTCTATCGCGGGTTACCCGGAGCTGTATGTTTTAAGTTTCTTGCTGATAAGACAGTTTACTTAACAGCTAAAACCCAAAGATTTTAGAGCGCTCGCGCTATAATCCTTTGATTAGATTGACGGGACGGCTGATTTGATGGTTGCCTAGCAACATAAAAAAACGCAACGCACTGCTCTTTTTTTAAAAGTCACCAGAAAAAGACAGTGCGGTGCGCCTCGCATTTTTAGAACTAAAAAACGCGTTCGGTGTGATCGGGGCCTTAGCCGCGCTCACCAAGAATTTTGACCGATTAATACAATCAGTTAAACGGTTTAAAAGGTCTTTTTTCAGTTATTTATCAAAATATTTTAAAACGTTTTTTGGATGGTTAAAGTAAAATGAAATTGCATTTTTGAGAGAAAAAAGATAAATCGCGTAGGCCTATAATTTTATTATTACATTCAGAAAGACACCAGGTCGCGAAATATTTACAATACACTATAAACATAGGCTAGGCTATTTTAGTTCCCCTCACTCCACAAAAATAATTTCAATTTAACAGTATTTAGAAAAGAACAAAAATGAAAAATATAAGAAGCTAGGGGACAAGCAAAAACGAAACCATTTAGGGTAAAGCGAAACTGAAACTAACATTGGGTCTCTCACACGACACAAATCCAATGTCTTTGTATTCAAGATGTATTTGAATGCTAAAATATTATTTATTATGTAAACCTGGTTTTGTACTTCTCGCATTACAATATCCACATTAAAAAAATGTTTGGAATAATATCACGGCAGTACGTTGATAACGATTAAGCAGTGTGATTATTATTTTTTTTCCCCATATGTTTGGCTGATTGTGTGTGCGCGTGCGGCGCCGGCGCAATCACTTGATTTTTTTCCTTCTAACAGGGGAAACAACTCTTTACAGATAATCGAAACTGTAAACGGTTTGCTGTTTGTAAAATAAATAAAAATAGGATGCCGCTTTCAGCCGTCTTCCTTTCGCGCAGCACAAAAATGTACCAAAACTCTGCATGCTAGCTACTTGTTGCACTTTTTTTGTTTGTTTGTTTTATTAAATAAAAATATTTATCGTGTAGGCCTATTCATTCATTATATATAAATATAGCCTAGCTTTATAATGTTTTTCTCCATTCGCAGAGGCGCTGCAGGTGGTGCGACGTGTCCATGTGAATCCTCATGTTCTGTTGTTTGCTGCTTTTTGCGCATGTAAAATTAATCCCGGTAAACAAATGTTGGTATTTTAACGAGTCACAGACACTTATCCTTTCTAAAATAATTAAATTCTAATTTTAAAAAATCTTGTCGGTTAACCGTTAATAATCGGTTAACACGCCGTGTTATTTTTTTTTTTTTTTTTTTGAGCGTGTAGTACTGCTAAATCCCCGACCACTATGACGGTCTGAGACAGCGAGACTTGACAAGACCGAGAGGTCCGAGACCAAGACAAGACCAAGACCAAAGACCGTCAAGGCCGTGACAAGACCGAGACCACGTAAAAGACCGGTCTCGAGACATACATCACTAGTTGTGACCTAAGTACTACGCTGAGCATGCAAGTTTACATCATGTGCCAGGGACATTGACGGAAAGGTAAAGCACACGGAACAGCAAAAAACAACTTAAGGAGAAGCAGCAGAAGACACTTTTTGCTGGGATAATGGCTTAAGGAATAATCTTGCGACCGCACTTCTAGACGAAACAACCAGGCATGCCCAGATGAAGAGGATAACAAGGTAATATTTCATGAAAAAGCTGTGTTTTAGATCAAATTAATTAATTTAATAAGAATAACGCTAATGGCATAGTATCGTGTTCTGTATTTTAATATTACAATTTATTTAAATTCCTTGTTGATCCGACCTTTATCTATGATTTTACATTTTTAAAAATGTCATTATTAGGCCTATATTTAAAACTATATTTCATTCTGATTTCAGTTATTACTAAAACAAGCCACTTTTGATTAATTTCTTTGCCCTTAAATGATTTTTCACGTGTCTATGCACCATATAATGTAAGGACACTCCTTGTCACATTTGGATCAAAGTAGGGGTTTGATGACTTGTTCAATTATTAAATGAATATACTTAATGGTTGTTAAAAATCTCACTTATTTGGTAACAAAAACATAACCAATCCTGGGGCATTGATTATTGCACTAAATGTTTAATAGTTATTGCTTCATTGCATGAAATTAGTGTATCTAATGTAATTTGAAGGTATTAGATAAATAATTCTAATGTATTCCAAATTCTACCCAGTGGTGTGTCAGGTACTTTAACCCTTCTAAGAAGGGGTGACAAAATGTAGGACATGGTAGCAACATAAAGACCTTATTTATATCAGCTGCTCATTCGCACAAGCTAATGGTATACATCTCTTCTGTTTTTATTAAAAGATTGAAGACTACGAGGTCTTGAAGTCTACAGCACTGCCTGCTCCATCTTCAGCAATGGTGAAAACAGCCAAAGCCCAAGGACAGCTTCTCGCAGCACCCCTAATTTCACCACCTTGATACATTTCACACAGACATGTACCTGGAGGGAGCCTTAGGCTAATACACATTTTAGCAACTGAGAACAGTTACAGTCTCTGTAATAATGTTATTTATTGTGATTAAATGTGAAAAAGGTGTCTTGAGTGTGAATGTACTGAACTTTGAAAAGCTCTGCGAAACAATGCACAAAGTTATTTCATCATAAAAAAATTGTAAAGGTGTTATGAAAAGGCTCTTTTTATCCCTTTAACTTATATCTCTACTGTGCGGTTGAGCTAACTTTGATAGGGAATAAATCTATAAAAAGGAAGGGATGAGAGAGCAATCTTTCCACAGCTATACTGCCCCATCTCTGTGTCTGTAGTTACTGGTCAATCATCAGATAATAGAGTCAAATAAGCAATCAAGGAAGTAGGGATAAAACCATAAAGTTGTTGCAAATAGGTAGAGGGTAAAGAACAGGAATATAGCAAAATATAAGAGAAATGCAGAAATGTTTATTTATAATAATTATCCATCATGCATGACCGTACGGTTGATACGTCAGTAAAAGACATTGTATAGCATATATATTGCCATTCAACTATATATATATATATATATATATATATTATACAGAAAATATATATAAATATATATATATATATATATATATATTTAACTTTGTGGACACTGAAGGTTATGAGATGTATCCAAGATACTAATAAAGTTAAAGGAATGTTTATTATTGCAAAATAACTGAAATAGTTATCCGAATTTAAATTGAGATTTACCATGGACTGTGTAAAAAAAAAAACAGCTTGAGGCAATTTATTAGATGTCTACTAATAAGAATTTTAAGTTAACTAATTTTTTCATTACCTCCATTTAGGGGTGAAAGTTAAAGGGTTAACAAATATTCATGGATAGCGGTTGAATTATGAGAACAGGATATATTTTTTTTTAATGTGTCAGTAAAGCAATATGGCTTAAAAATAGTATAAGCATGCATAAAAAATACTGTTTTGAAAAATGTGTAATTAACCTTTTGCGTAATTGTGTAATTAAAAACGAAATATAAAAAAAACAATTAAAAATAAGATAATTAAAAAATGCTTATGTGCTGTAATGTAATTAAATGTACACCTAAGTAAAATTAATTTAAAAATTAAAATTCATTAGAAAACAACCACTAGATGGTGTTAAAGCTCAATGCCAGCACAAAATTGCGTGTTAACGCGTAAATTTCGTGTTAACACGTAGTTACGCGTTAACGCGTTTGTACAACACGTTTTGGCCCTAATGGCCTTCCATAACAACTTTCCAATATGCGCGCCACTGACGTCACCGTCCGTGCTTCCAGGTCAGAGAGCAACTGTCCATCAAAAGCTCATTAGCCAATCAGAGTAGATCGCTGTTAAGCCCGCCCCCACGAGAGGTTTGTGCCAAAACAGCAAACGAAAATTTGCGAAGCGTAAGCGAAAGCTGTGACAACGCATTCAGAATCCGTGATTCGCGAAAACGATTCTTTGAAAATCATTAACAAAGAATGAAGCATATTTGAAGAGCATGTTAAATTCGTGCGACTGAGTTCATTTTTTCATTTTCATTGTGTTTTTCTTCTTTTGCAGTGGCATATTTTTGATCGTTTCTTGGAAAGTTACGTTCAGTTTTATAAAGTTACGTTCATTCTTATTGGCACAAAAATAAACCCGTAGCAATCCGGTCAGTGTACAAACGGATGGAAAAGAACGCTATATCTTCAGACGGGTTCTTTTAAAATAACTCTTTTTAACTTGACACGGCGATTTTGAAAGCAACTATGAGTGCTAAACTGTGGTCAAGCCGTAGCATTATTTGTTAGAAATACCTCTTTGCGACGAAAATAGTATGCGTGCTTAGTATGATAATTACTGTGCAGGCAGTAAGAAACGACATGCATTCTGAGATTGTCAACGAGTCTTTAGCAAACCCATCACCCCTACCCCCTCAAGCAGAGTATATATAACATTGAAACTTATTTAAATGTAAGTTAACGATCTTAGTTTTAAAATACCAGATGTTTCCATTTACATCACATAAGAAAAAAAAAACTCTATACATTTGGTTTTGTTTTTTCAGTGTTCACTGATTTTTGATTGATGTATAACACTTTTTTATTATTTTAGAATACCAGTTGATGACTGCTGTCCAGTGGAAATGTAAGTTCAGATGCTTTAGTTTATGTTTGTTACAAGTGCTATGTTTGTGACATAACAGACACTCTTTACATTTGTGTTTTATACTTTGCAGAGAGGATCTACTTAGATAAATATGAGATGAATGCAGTAAATGAGACTTAAAAGCATTTATTTCATTTTCTTCCACAGATCGATCATCTTGGTTGATAAATCTTCAGTATATCATCAGGAGCAACAGGTATTAATTTTGTGCTCCTTGATATGTTTTTTCCCTCCAAAAAATGGACAGTCTCTGACTTAAATTTTATCAATCACCAAAGGCCACATTTTCAGCTAAAAATCTTCTTTGCTGTTCTGCTGAAGAAAAATACTCATGAACATCTTGGGTGGCGTAAGGGTGAGTAAATTAATAGCTAATTTTTATTTTTGGGTGAACCTGTTTTTTTTTTTTCATTTCCAAAATTTTCAAAACCCTATTCCTTTTCAAAAAGTGTGTTTATGGATTGTGTCCTTCAAAATGTTAATAGCCACTTAATGTTTGTTCTTAGATCTTTGCAGGATTCAGGATCTTCGCATATCTCGAATCTGAGTTCTGTGCAGCACTGGACACAGACTCTGCACTTTTGACATTTTCTAGAAAAAAGGATTTTAAATTTCACATCAAGTTAATTAAAAGGTATTTCTTTATCATGTTGACTGTAGTTGTCATCTTTAAATCATGATTTGCTTATGATTGTTATCCTCAGCCTGTCTCTATTTTTTCATAGTCATCTGATGTTTCCACTGCAGTACTTCAGGGCCTTTCAGTCATCCTGGAGGATGACCCACAGGAATTTTACAGGATGTGTTTCGTAAGTATTACTGGATTTTCTGCTCTCATCATTTTGTTTTATTCAATATGAATATAGTTCTGGTTATGAAAAATTGTCAAAGGTTCTGTGTATTTTTTTTTTTTTAGTTTTGCAGTAGATGCTATATTTGTCTTTTGTGAAACAGTTTATTACTGAAATTGGTGTAAATGCTTTAAATTCGTGAAATTGTGTTGAGTGATCACAAACATCATTACACACTTTGAAATAAACTTCTTGAAATAAAGAGCCTAGTTCACCCAAAAATGGAAATTAGCCCATGATTTACTCACTCTCAAGGCATCCTAGGTGTATATTAGGGCTGCACGATAAATCACATGTGATTGTCATGTGCATCTCGACAGTGAAGATGGTTCTGTGATTAGTAGTAAATCTCTATCACATGCATTCAGATGGAGCGGAATTAAATACACAGAGCCTTAGTTCACTGACAAGCTACGCAATATCGCGTTCATACGCGCAGGTGAATCGCATTCGATTATGAACGCGATATTGCGTAGCTTGTCAGTGAACTAAGGCTCTGTGTAATCACATAACCGTCTTTACTGACAAGATGCGCATGACAATCGCATGCAATTTATCGTACAGCCCTATTGTATATGACTTTCTTCTTTCAGACCAATACAATCAGAGTTATATTAAAAAATATCCTGGCTCTTCCAAGCTTTATAATGTCAGTGGGTGGCTGTTTCTGTTCAACAGTTTAATGAAGTGCAGTAAAATGCGTCCATCCATAATAAAACGTGCCTCACACGGCTCCGAGAGGTGAATACAGGCCTTCTGTAGCGAATATATGTTTTTGTACGAAAAATGTCCATATTTAAAACTATACACTTTTCTCTCACTTCCGCTAACTGCCATAGGCAGAAGCCATCCCGGGCAGCTGATGTAGGATGTACGTGTGCGTATGCACCGGTGATTAGTGACAAACATGGAAGCACAGGACAGAGCGAAATGAAACACCAGTAACGAATTAGAAGTACAAAACAAAGATCCATAAAGAAGAATGTCGGAGGATTTCAATATAAACCAAGAGCAGACTGGTTTTCTTTTGCTAAAGTAAGGAAACTTTGCTTCCTTTGCTCCTGTAAACAAACTTTTCTTTGCTAGTCGAAACTTACATTTCGACTAGCATATTTACACCAGCGCATGCACACAAACGTCCTACAACATCCACCTGGAAAGGCTTGCACGTATGACAGTTAGTGGAAGTGAGAGAAAAGTGTTTAAAACTTTTTAAATGTGTATATTTTTCTTACAAAAATGCATCAATCCACTACAGAAGACCTTTATTCATGTGTGAGGCACATTTTATTATGGATGGATGCGCTTTCTTGCACTCCTTTTGAACTGTTGAACAGAAACACCTGCCCATTGCCATGGAAAGCGTGGAAGAGCCAGGACATTTTTTAAATGTTACTCTGATTGGATTGGTCTAAAAGAATGAAGTCATACACACCTAGGATGCCTTGAGGGCGAGTAAATCATGGGCTAATTTTAATCTTTGGTTTGGGTGAACAAACCCTTTAAGATAAAATCATGTAAATGATGGGTGTGATCCATCACTCCATAACACGAGAGAAAATGCTCTTAGCATTCTTAGCATGTTGAAAAAAAAAAAAAAAAAAAGTTCTGTGAATTCACATCTATAATGTTGAAAACAATGTACAAAACATTTAGTCCATGGAACTTGTGTGTAATATTCCAAGACTTCCAAGACAAGGCATGCAGTAATAGTTGACACAAATGATAATTTACACTTTTGCTCTGATTTAAATTATGTATTGTGAAATGTCACTGTCACACTATAAATCTCGTCATCTCTCTTTGGTGATCATAATTTAAAGCTTAATTACATTTCCTTGTACTTGATGTTTGCACAGATCATTGTACACTCACTCTGGTCATCAATATGAATCAGTTTGCTTATAAATTAAAAGCATTAAAAGTTCCTTGTCAATATATGCTTTTAGAACATTTCCAGTATTGAAATGAAGAAATTTACACTCTACCTATTTTATTTCTGTACTTAGGATGTGGATGCAGACTTCAGTCAAGCAGTTGTAGACCTGCTCACAGTTCTACCAGAGGACATGCCCTCATTGTGGATGCAATAAAGGCAATCATGGAGGGAAGAATTGTCATGAATGGGTTTTAAAGGCCTGTATTTTATTTTTGCTGTTCTGTTTGCATGCCATTCTGAAAATGCTCTATTGTTTAACAGTGTTCCAGTGGGTCCAGATAATGTTATGACAACAAAGTGCTGTTTAGTTAAGAAGTCTGTAAAGAGTATTATAAGAACACAGATGTTTTAAAAGCTAATTTTTATTATTGTGATATTCTTAAAGTTTTTTACAAAAATAAACTGTTGAGAATTTCAAACTTG
This sequence comes from Labeo rohita, assembly GCF_022985175.1. Classification (NCBI taxonomy): domain Eukaryota; kingdom Metazoa; phylum Chordata; class Actinopteri; order Cypriniformes; family Cyprinidae; genus Labeo; species Labeo rohita. The sequence goes on along the minus strand of NW_026129867.1, from coordinate 21,169 downwards.
TATTAAGTTCATTTCATGCTGGTTGAACGAATAAAAATACGTTCAGTTTACTTAAAGAAAATGTGGAAACCGATTGCACGAAATGTTTTAAGTTCCCATAGCTTAAAATGGCAGATTAAATCCATGTTGAGAATAACAGCATTTAAGATGTTTGCACAACACAAAATAACACTGCTAGGTAAATAGAATTAATAAAGTAATCTTACTATTAAATCTTAAGTAAGATTAGTAAATGTCCTGGAGTATGTTAACTAGAAATGACATTAAACCTACTTGATATTTATTAGTTAATTTACTCTGTAAGAGTTTGCTTTCTTTACTTTAAACTGATTATTAAATTAACTTTAGTTTTACCTTTAAGTTTGCTTTAACAAAATAAGGCAATTGGTTTCCAAACTTCTTTTTAAGTAAGCTGAACTTATTAGGATTTACAGTGTACTGGACAGGAAGTTCAGCTACTAGTTTGTGATGTCACAAGTACAGCCAAGTAAACACTATTGCATGGCCAACAATTGAATTTCACTCAAACTGTTTTAATGACCCTGACAACAAGTGCATTCAGCATTGGGGAAAAAATTTGCATATTTTTACTCAAAAATAATATATTTATGGTGTGTTTCTTGTATATTTTGAAGACACCCTTAATTAATTTGTAATATACTTGTAATACAAACAAAGTACACTTTAATATCACTAATCAAGCATGCAATTAGCTTACAGCATATACTTACTTAAAGTATACTAAGTATACTTGAAGTTGTTCCAATTTAGCACATAAAAGTACACTAAATACACTTACAGTTATGCTTTACTACAATTTAATTACAACTAAAATATACTTAGCACAAAATTAGTTGTTCCAAAATAGCACACTTCAAGTTAACTAATCAGTAACACACTTGAAGTATACTGACAATTAGTCTGGCTGCAAGTATACTTAGCATATTTTTTTTTCACTAGGGAATATGTTAAGGGAATATGTTATTGCGAATATTATTGTTACTCATTGATCATTGTCTCAGGTTTATTCGCTGACTTTAGTTAGATTTTTTGTATGACAGTTAGTAGGGTTGGGCGACGTCTACCAAATTGGCATCGGACGAAGTCTACAGTGAAACATCATGATGAAAAGTTAAAGTGAAATGCAATCGTGCATACGAAATCAGTTTCAATGCCATGCACATTACTAGTGGCCCCCTGATGCCCGCAATTTATATACAGTATAATTACTTAACGATATAACTGCGAGAGGAAATAATGAAATATATATATTTTCCATCTAATGTTTATTGCCTTTAAAACACAACTTTATTTCTGAACACTGCATTGGGATGCGGTGGCTTGCGGGAGGGGAAAGGGAGGAGGGGGTGCGATGGGATCACGATGCCGGCTCAACATCGTTATGTCTGTTAGCCCAACCAGTGGTACCCACTTCTTTATCAGGCGGCTTTGAGTATACCCACTTCTAAATCGCCTCTGATGCGCATCATACAGTTGCGTCATGCATTAGCCAAAATTATGATAGTCTACCACATCCAGTCATATGTGAATAAATGTAAATATTCGCTAAATAAAGCCCCAATAAAGACAGTGATGTTACAGTCAAGACCGTGGTGCTGGCTTGCTTTGAAATATATTTGATATATATTTCTCCGGCACCCCAGTAATTTGACTTTAATACTGACGAAACACGCTCTGTAGAAGTTTGTCCATTTAGGGCTACTATAGAAACATGGCGACACTAAATGGCGACTTCCATGTAAGGGGACCCGCGGTGTATGTAGATATAAATTGCTCGTTCTAAGGTTATAAAATCATAACGGCTTATTATGTAAGATCTTTACACACCTCTGAAAACATAGTTTTGTATGTTATGTTGCATTTCTGCCAATAAATTCTCCTAAATATTACACACTGCACCTTTAAACCAAAAATTCTATTACACTGATTTAGCCATAAACCTGTACTCACAAATTGGTTATTTTATTAAGTTTATAGCAGAAAAAGTACCGGACAGAGCAGCTGTGCTGATTGAAGCCAACACCTTAAAACAAACACCATGAACATCTATAAGCATAAATGCTGATTTAAGGATGTGGATTAAATGTGACCATGGACCAGAAAACCAGTCAGAAGAGTCCATTTTTACATCATACATCATATGAAAGCTGAATAGATAAGCTTTCTATTGACATATGGTTTGTTATTATAGGACAATATTCGGCCGAGATATAACTAATTGAATAAATGGAATCTGAGGTTGCAAAAAAAAATCAAAATAGTCAGAAAAACGCCTTAAAAGTTGTCCAGATGTAGTTCTTAATAATGAATATTACTAATCAAAAATTAAGTTTTGATATATTTACAGTAGGAATTTTACAAAATATCTTCATGGAACATGATCTTTACTTAATGTCCTAATGATTTTTGTCATAAAAGAAAAAAAATCAATAATTTTGACACATACAGTGTATTTTGGGCTATTGCTACAAATATACCCCAGCGACTTAAGACTGATTTTGTGGTCCAGGCTCACAAATTACAATCAGCAGATCAACCCATCAGATATATAATGAGTAGATGACTCCAAGATATACTCGAAAAGACAAGACTCCTTCTTTTCCTTAATAAAACTAATACTTTTCAAATGCTTTTCTTTCCCAAATCTATAACCCACATATCAAAAGTGAGCACTGTGTCAGTATTTAAGTGTAATAAAATCAGATGTCTTGCAAGTAACATGCTAAGGGATACCGCTTGTGCATCATATTTGTTCAGATTCACTGGTGCCACCAAGCTAAACAATGCCATGATAGGATCCGCCTTAGTAACTTTGTTAAATACACCCTTAAAAAATGAATACAAACAATAAGTTCCAGAAGTTGTTGAGATTGTGACATGTGAGGAACTGATGGCCAAGGGTCCCCTCTGCAGGACATAAGGGTAATATCTCTGTAGAAAATTTTGGCAAACCTTTTTGGGGAAAACAATTCTGTGAACAACTGTAATAAAGCATTTACTGAACTACTCTGAATATTTTCAATGCATGATTCCTCTTCCCAATAATGTTCAAATAAATGGTTTTACCTGCCAGCCTATGCAAATCTGTATGCTGAAGTTTTTGCTCAAAATGTAAAATGTGTTCTCAAAAATGTCTTATTTGTAGATAACGAAAAAGAGGTTACCAATTTTTATCTTTGTTGAAGCTGCAGGAAGGATGCCAGTCGTTCATTAATATAAGCGGGCTGTCCGTAAAATATCCAGACATGTAAATACGAAAAATATGAGATTAGAGATTCAATACAATGAAAACGGCAGCAGCTATGGGCAACTGGTGACTGGCAGCTTCATCATGACAATGTGCCCACCTATGCATCACATATCGTGTAGAGTTTTTTTGGCGAAACATCAATTCACCAAGGTGACCCATCCTTCCTACAGCCCAGATTTGGCACCCTGTGACTGCTGGCTTTTACCAAAACTAAAATAACCTTGGAAAGGGACGAAATTTCCCACTTAAAATGAAATTCAGGAGAATATGATGAGGCAGCTGATGGTGATTCCAACAAAAGGTTTTGTAGAGTGTTTTAAGCAGTGGAAGAGACACTAGGACAGACCTGGGCAAACTCGGTCCTGGAGGGCCGGTGTCTCTGCAGAGTTTAGCTCCAACCCTGATAAAACTCACCAGTTTGTAGCTTTCTAGTAAACCTGAAAACTGATTAGCTTGTTCAGGTGAGTTTTATCAGGGTTGGAGCTAAACTCTGCAGAGACACCGGCCCTCCAGGACCGAATTTGCCCAGGCCTGCACTAGGAGATCTGTGTTAGTTCGTACTTTGAAGGGGACTGAGGCGTCATTGTCCTGTGCACAATGCTTCGTGTATCTTCAGGGCATGAGCGGCCATCCAGCGCTCATGAACCCATCCGAGAGAAGCCTCAACTCGGCCAGATCTTCTGGAATTTGATACTGGCTCTGATGTCTCTATAGTGGTTAAACATGAGATATAATTAGTTTTGGGCAAATCTAATAGGCAGTCTTTGGTCTCATTAATATATTATTTGTTCCAGAGCAAATCATTTTGGCAAAATCTCACCATGTTTATGTAAATTCAATGCTGTATATCAGAGCACTGCCTGTGTATCTTTACATGTGACCGAATTACCTTACTTTTTTGATGGGTATTGTTGTTGATTAAATATTATTTAATAAGTAATATTTTATATAAATAATATTAGTATTTAATACTGTATTTTACATAAATAATATAAGTATTTAATACTAGTTAGTATTGAGAAACAGTGTGTGTGTCCGTGACGGTGATTTTAGTTACATAGTTCTAAAGTTACACAAGAGACTGTTTTTACGAGTCAGCAGTAAAGAATTTTACGTTGAAAAAATGAATGTTGTCATAAGGGGGAAGTTATTTTTAGTTTCAGTACTAAAGTTAGCTTAATGCAGCAAACAAATACACTAAGCAGCGCTGTCATCACAAATCACCATTAACAGAAAGGATGTTAACGTTACAACAAACATGACACTTTCCTCAGCGGATATTCAGGATACGTCTACATTAATCCGGATACATTTGAAAACAGAGTTTTCGTTTTAAAACACTCTCCGTCCACACTAGCCTTTTCAAACGTTTTCCAAAAGTTTTTCATCCACACTGAAATGTAGGAAAACGTTAAATTCGCCGTACTGCGCATGCGTAAAAACTCACTGAGACGATACAGACGGAAAAGACATAATACGTTTTCACGCAATTCTTGGCAGGATCATTTTATTTACAGAAATATCTCATCATTCACTAATGCGTCCATGTCCCGCGCTCTCATGTTTGATCTAAAAAGCAGCTGCACTCACGTTTAGTTGCAGGAGTCAGGATAGCAACTGTGAGTACATTTTCTGTCATCTTTGTAGGACTGTAATATGAAGAGTGTAGAAATATATCTTTAGCAGCAGTGTAAAAAAGTGAATAGCACATAACAGTCACAATTACCGGTATAAACGTAGATATCTATTGGTATATGCATCACATGACTAAACATGCGTTTTCGAAAGCCTCCATTTTCACAGTCCACACTGCAACGCGAAATTGGCGTTTTCAAATTTCTCCACTTTGGAGAGCCGTTTTCAAAAAGCTCTGTTTTGCTTGACCAAAAACACCGTCTCAGAGTGGACGAAAGGCCAAAACGGAGAGAAAAAGATGCCTTTTCAAACGAAAACGTATTAGTGTGGACATGGCCTCAAACGGATGTTTTTTTTGAGCTGAACAATGAATGCTGTATCAGATACAGATAATCACGATCGCTCAGTCCATCTCTCTCTTATAATACTCTAAAGTTAGTACACATAATATTTTGCTTTTACTACAGTAATACAATAAGCTTTCAGTGAAGCAACTCAACATTCCTTTGTTACTAGTTCTAAAGTGATGTTTTGGAATTAGAAAATTAGACTTTAGCTCAACTGATCAACTTTGATTTGAATCCGTGGCAGAAGAAAGTAGTTTGCAAAAAGAGGTCTTTAAAGACACTCCGTTGGTATTTTATGTATGTATGTATATATATATATATATATATATATATTGTAGCGGGTGAAGAAGCACACAACTCGGATATGGTGAGAAGAGAGCCCCGGAGGGTGGATTTTATTCACAGGTTGCAGTGATAAACAAAAGTAGCGGTGCAAGTGGGTGAATGTTTCGGCGTCTTCCGGGTAAGTGCTTCGTGCGCGGTGGGGTGAACTCCAGGTGAGGGCCGACCGGGCTACGAGCTGCTCTCTGCAAAGGTAAGGACAAACACGATTAGTTTCTCTTAGCTTTGGAGACATTTCTCACCTCCTCTCTGTCAGACGCCACTTATATGGGCTGGGTCTGATTGCGAGCAGCCGTGTCCGATCGGCCGTGATGAGGATTTCCAGGTACGGTGAGTTTGTCTCCCAGGTAACACTGACGGATACTCGGGACGCTCGTCACACTCCCCCCCCCAAAGCGTTGTCCTGGTCCTGTTTAGGAATACGGAAGGATAGCAGTGGGGAAATTAAGGGTGGGTGGGGAGTGACCCCTGACAGACCTGCGAAAGCTGACCACAATCTGGAGAGGCCATCTGCATTGGCGTTGGAGGCTCCAGAACGGTGTTGTACGTCAAAGTGGAAGTCCTGGAGCGCTAGAAACCACCGGGTCACTCGGGCGTTGGTTTCCTTCGTCTTGGCCATCCACTGCAGCGGAGCATGATCTGTGATGAGAGTAAACCTCCTTCCGAGGAGATAATACCGGAGCTCCAGAACTGCCCACTTGACGGCTAGAGCCTCCTTCTCTACTGCCGCATAGTTCCGTTCGGGTTTGGTCAGCTTTCGGCTGATGTATATTACCGGGTGTTCTTCGCCGTCTGTCACCTGGGACAGGACTGCCCCTAGTCCTGTGTCGGAGGCGTCGGTTTGCACCAGGAAGGGGCGGTTGAAGTCCGGGGCTCGTAGGACGGGTTCTGAGGTCAGAGCTTTCTTCACCCGTTGGAAAGCCTCCTCTGCTTCTGCGCTCCATACCACCTTCTCCGGCTGCCCCTTCCTGGTCAGGTCTGTCAGAGGGGAGGCTATAGAGGAGAAGTTAGGGATGAAACATCGGTAGTATCCCGCCAACCCCAAAAAAGCACGTACCTGGGTCTTTGTGGAGGGTCTCGGTGCGGCTTGGACGGCCTCCAATTTCCTGGTTTGGGGCTTTATTAGACCTCTTCCAACCTGGTAACCCAGGTACTTAGCTTCGGACAACGCCAGGTGACACTTTCGGGGGTTGGCGGTGAGGCCGGCACGCCGCAGCTCCGTGAGCACCCTCCGCAGATGGCTAAGATGTTCCTCCCAACGCTCTGAGTGGATGACAACGTCGTCGAGGTAGGCGGCTGCATATGGCTGATGGGGACGAAGGACCACATCCATGAGTCGTTGAAACGTGGCTGGGGCGCCGTGGAGCCCGAAGGGAAGGGTCCGATACTGCCAGTGCCCAGTAGGTGTCGAGAAGGCGGTCTTTTCTTTGGCGTCTTCAGCCAGGGGCACCTGCCAGTATCCTTTGGTTAAGTCTAGGGTGGTTATAAATCGGGCCCTTCCCAGTCGGTCCAGCAACTCATCTACTCAGGGCATTGGGTAGCCATCGAAGGTGGAAACTTCATTTAATCGTCTGAAGTCATTACAGAAGCGGAGGGTGCCGTCAGGTTTAGGGACCATGACGATGGGACTCGACCACGGGCTGCGGGACGGCACAATCACCCCTAACTTGTGCATTTGTTGGACCTCCTCTTCAATACCCTGCCGACGAGCCTCAGGGACCCGGTAGGGCCGTTGCTGGACGATAACCCCTGGTGGTGTCCGGATTTCGTGGTGTATCACGTTAGTCTGCCCGGGGAAAGAAGAAAACACATCGGAGAACTGATCGACCAGGTGCTGGAGCTCCGTCTTCTGGACCGGCGACAGGTGGGGGTTCATGTCCACAACAACAGACTCAGAGTTGGTACCAATCCACCTCTTTAGCAGATTAATGTGATAGATTTGCTCAGCACATCTCTTTCCTGGTTGTCGAAGACGATATGTAACGGGTCCTATTTTTTCTACTACGGTATAAGGGCCCTGCCAGGTGGCCAGGAACTTGCAGGCCGAGTTCGGGACCAGGACCATAACCCTGTCTCCAGGTTGGAACTAGCGGGGTTGCGCCGGCCGGTTGTACTGTCGCTGCTGAGCCTGTTGGGCCTGGGTGAGATGTTCCTTCACCAGCGGGATCACTTGCTCAATCTGTTCCCTCATCTCCTTTACGTGTTCTACTACAGTGCGGAGGGGCGCCAGCTGTCGTTCCCAGGCCTCTCGTGCCACGTCTAGCAATCCTCGGGGTTGTCTGCCAAAGAGAAGTTCAAATGGGGTGAATCCGGTGGAGGCCTGGGGCACTTCTCTCACTCCGAACAACACGTAAGGGAGCATTAGGTCCCAGTCCTTCTGGTCTTCGGCGGCTACTCGTCGCAACATCTGCTTCAATGTCTGATTAAATCTTTCGACCAGACCATCCGTTTGAGGGTGGTAGACGCTGGTTCGGATCTGCTTTACCTTTAGGAGTTAAAGCCATGAGCCTGGACATGAACGGTGTCCCCTGGTCGGTCAGAATCTCCGATGGTATCCCGACCCGGCTAAATAACAGGAACAACTCCCGGGCAATATTCTTGGCGGTGGCCTTGCGGAGGGGAACTGCTTCCGGATATCAAGTTGCGTAGTCCACAATCACAAGGATATGCTCGTGGCCCCGGGCAGACTTCGGCAACGGTCCCACCAGATCCATCCCGATCCGCTCGAAGGGCACCTCGATTATGGGTAGCGGAATTAGCGGGCTGGGGGGAGGTTTCCGTGGCGACGTCCTCTGACAGGTTGGACAGGCTTCACATAACCGCTTAACCTCTGCCTCCAGTCCTGGCCAGTGAAATCGATCTCTAATCCTTTGGATGGTATTATGGACCCCCAAGTGTCCTGCCGGAGGATGCGAGTGGGCAAGCTCCAAAATCGTCTCAGTCTTCGTTTGGGTACCACCAACAGCTGTTTTTCCTCCCCCCTCCGCTGGGCGACACAGTAAAGCAGGCCATTTTGGACGATGAAATACGGGAGAGGATGGGGTCCCGGCTGAGCCTCCTGTCCTTTGATGATTTTATCCCGTGTCCAGCAGTGTTTTAGTCGATCATCGGCATGTTGTTCCTTCGCGAAGCTGCTACTACCAGAAATCTGCTGGAACACATCGAAAAACAGGTTAGGATTTTGAGGAGGGGACTCACCATCTCTCCCGCTGTCCGCTGTAGCCAGAGCTGGTATACGGCGTCGAGTTGGTTTCCGATGGTGGCGGTTTCCCCTTTTGCTGGCGGGCTGGGAAGTCAGCAGGGAGTCCAGTCCCGGCCAATCTCTCCCTAGCAGCACTGGTACCGGGAGGTCCTTAACGATCCCGACCTCCACCGGCCATGACCCCACGCTGGATGATATTGTGACGCAGTGAGCTGGAACCTGTCGGGTATCACCATGTACACAAGTTACTGGTAGATATGTTTTGGCAGAAAAAGGTTGAGAGATTACCCGGGGCTGCACGAGGGAGACTGCACTGCCTGAGTCAAGCAGGGCTCGGTGAGATCGTCCGTTGACTTTTACTCGGACCTCCGGCGCCACCTTTGGGGGTTCTTGATGTAATGTGCAGCCCGCCAGCCATGCCCGTGGTTGTGGGTCCGGCTTCTCCATGGGCATGGGCTCGTCATGAATAGGGGAAACCACCGGCCTGTTTACTGGTCGCCCGGTTCCTGGACCACCCTTTGGGGATACGGCGGCGCTCGCTCCGCTCCGTCTCGTCGTTGGGTAGCGTCCGCCAGCTCGACCGCCTCCACCATCTCTGCCAGCGTGGTGGGATTTCGGCAGAAGCAGAGTGAGGTGGTGTTCGTGAGGATATCCGTGTTGTTTTACCTCTTCTTATGCCCGCATTCTCCACCAGTGTAGTGGGTGAAGAAGCACACAACTCGGATATGGTGAGAAGAGAGCCCCGGAGGGTGGATTTTATTCACAGGTTGCAGTGATAAACAAAAGTAGCGGTGCAAGTGGGTGAATGTTTCGGCGTCTTCCGGGTAAGTGCTTCATGCGCGGTGGGGTGAACTCCAGGTGAGGGCCGACCGGGCTACGAGCTGCTCTCTGCAAAGGTAAGGACAAACTCGATTCATTTCTCTCAGCTTTGGAGACATTTCTCACCTCCTCTCTGTCAGACGCCACTTATATGGGCTGGGTCTGATTGCGAGCAGCCGTGTCTGATCGGCTCGTGATGAGGATTTCCAGGTGTGGTGAGTTTGTCTCCCAGGTAACGCTGACGCATACTCGGGGCGCTCGTCACAATATATATACACACACATTTAAATATATAACATGAAAATGTTTGACTAATATGGGTAACTTTTTGCAGTATTCCACTGTATTGCATAAATAGGTAAAACATTTGAGTACTGAATAAACCAAATATAAGCATTCATGATCTCTCTCTCTCTCTCTCTCTCTCTCTCTCTCTCACTTCCGGTGCGAGTGTTGAGCGCGGGTGGACGGAGTGGTGTGAGCGTGGTGCAGAGTGGTGTGAGTGAATCCTTTTTTTCTTTTTTCTCTATGCTGTTATTGCTTTTTTGGCCTTCTCTTCTTTTCTCTCAGTTGTGTTATACTTAGGGCCGCGTGCTATCTGTCTTTAGGAAGCATGTCGGCCCAACCAGTACAGGGATCACTTACGAGATGCCACGCAATTAAGGTGCCGTCCGGGGTGAGCGTGGAGGACTGTTGTTTGGCTGTTGGAGAAGTAGTTGGACATTCCAGTATTTTATCTGCTTCCAGGATGAATAATGCGATAGTGTTTTTTTTGGATAGCGTAGATAAAGCGAACAATTTGGTAGAGCAAGGAATTGTTATTGGAGGAGAATTTGTCTCAGTTCTCCCACTTTCTTTACCTGCAAAAAAGGTAACTCTATCTAACGTGCCACCTTTTGTGAGTGATGAGATTTTAACGCAAGCTTTGTCACGTTACGGTAAATTGGTGTCTCCAATAAAAAAGATACCGATCGGTAGTGAATCGCCTTTATTGAAACACGTCGTTTCTTTTAGGCGATTTGTTTACATGATCATCCCAGATAATGCAGACCTAGATTTAACACTTAATTTTCAGATTGATGAGTTCAGCTACACCATTTTTGTTACTACTGGGAAGATTAAGTGTTTTGGATGCGGAAAAACAGGACACTTGATTCGAAATTGCCAGAATAAAAATATTGAAGGTGAAAGAGATAATGAGAAAGCACAAGGTAGTGAAGATAGCGGTGTAGTGGAAGCTGCCGTAGCGGCTGGGGGTGAAGTTTCGGCCGTGACAGGGACCGATGAAAACCCTTCAGGGGAATTTCTGCCAGAGCCAGGCTCATCTCGGAGTGAACAGTCTGTTTTAATTTCTAATATACCCGTAGCTACTGTTTCTAGTGTTTCAACTAATTTGACTTCTCTGTCAAATAAACAAAAAGAAAGTACAGTTATTGAACATGCTCAAGTTGCTGTCACTGAAAGTTGTGAAGAGGGCAGTTAACAATGGAGCAGGAACAGGTTCTTTTTAAGACCCCTCAAAAAAGAAAAATGAAAAATAAGTCACTAGATGCGAAAATAAGTAAAACTGATGATCTACAAGAGAAGAGACACAGAGAGTGATTCCTCTGAATGTAGTGTGAGTTTCTCACAAAGTGAACCCACTGCTCGTAGTTATAAACTTGAGGACATAAAATTGTTCCTCAGATCAACTAAAAACAAGAGAGGAGTGCAAGTACAAGAGTATTTTCCTGATTTGAAACAATTTGTTGAGAGAGCAAAAAGTTTGATGGCTAGAGACTGCTTTACCAATAAAGAAGTTTATAGATTTAAAAAAAATTGTGAGAAATGTCAGCAATGCCCTAAATAATGATGCTGTTTGATATGAATACTAGGAGTAGTTTTCTCTCTTGGTTTTGTAGGATGTCTTTTCTTTTTTTTTCCTTTTTTATAATGAGTGAAGTGCATCTTGCTTCTTTGAATATTAATGGTGCAAAGAATATTAAAGGAAAAATTTTTGCAGAAATGAAACAGAAAAATTTTGGTATAGCTTTTTTACAAGAGACACATAGTAGTTCCGACAATGTTGTTGATTGGATGAAAGAGTTTAGTGGAATGCCTGTTTTAAGTCACAGTTCTACTTTAAGTGGTGGAGTTGCTATTTTGTTTAGTAGGAATTTTAAACCAATTTCATATGACATAAACAAAATTGTTAAAGGTAGACTGCTAAAAGTTAGAGCTATTTATGAAAGGTTTGTCTTTGTTTTTATTTGTATCTATGCTCCAACTGCACCTGTGGAAAGATTATTGTTTTTAGACATCCTCTGCTCAACTTTACAGAATTGTTGTACTGAGGAGTTTTTGTTTTTAGGGGGTGATTTTAATTGTGCTGAGCTTGATATTGACAGAACTCATGTTGAACCTCACATGGCTTCACGGAAACATTTAATTCACTTCATTGAAAAATTTGATTTATGTGATGTTTGGAGAGCTCTAAATAGTAATGAGAGACAATATACATGGGCTCATACACGTGATAATTGTTTATCTTTAGCCAGATTAGACAGGTTTCACTTGAACATGTTTAAAAAATGATGTATTACACCACTACCATTTTCTGATCACAGTATGGTGAGTTGTAAATTTATTTTAAATTCAATGCGTTTTTATCAGTCCCTGTATAGAAGTGAACTTGTGCTAAAAGATGTTGGAAAAAATGCTTTCCTTGAAAACCTTCCAAAAATCTCAGATGAGTTGGAAGGTCCCTTGACCTTAGGAGAGCTTTTTAGAGCACTCCAGAGTATGGAATCCGGTAAGACTCCGGGTTTGGATGGGCTACCGGTTGATTTTCTGAAAACCTTCTGGTCTGAGATTGGAGTTGATCTGCTGGAGGTGTTCAATGACAGCTTATCGAAGGGTGGGTTGCCATTGAGCTGCCGAAGAGCAGTGGTCACTTTTCTCCCCAAAAAAGGAGATCTTAGTGAGATTAAAAATTGGAGGCTGGTCTCACTTTTATGCAGTGACTATAAATTACTTTCAAAAACATTGGCAATCAGATTGGCTAAAGTAATGGGACAGGTGATCCACCCGGATCAGTTTTACTGTGTACCTGGTAGGTCAATTCTTGACAATATTTCTTTTATTAGAGACATTATACAGGTTTCTAAACTACTTGATATCAAATGTGGTTTGTTGTCTCTAGATCAAGAAAAAGAGTTTGATCGAGTAGAACATTCATATTTATGGAATACTTTAGAAGCATTCGGGTTCCATGAAAATTTAAGTATGCTGAAAATTCTTTATTGTGACATTGAGATTTAATTAATAAATAAATAAATAAATAAATAAATAAAAAAACACTGGGTGGTTTTTTATCATTATAGTGTGGATGTGTACACACACTGCCAACACACATTTATGTTCAAACAACATGTAAAAGTGAATTTTGCATCCGATGACCTCTTTAAATACTGCTCTTGCAAGGATCTTGCAGATGGTGATGAATGCTTGCACTGTTTTCTGCAGTAAAAAAATCATTATGTCATCAACATACTGCACTGCACAGACAGTAGCTGGTAAGTCTGTAATGGTGGATAGAGTTTAGTGCACAGCAGCAGAGAAAACAGCCAGAGAGTCTATGTAACCCTGTGCAAGGCGTGTCAAGCAATATTGTTTGCCTTCAAAATAAAATGCGAAAAGTGGTTGTGTTCGCAGGTGTACAGGAATGGAGAAGAATGCAGCATGCAAGGCAATTACAGGAAAAATTTGTCATGGAACTGAATACATAATAGTTTGTACATCAGGCACCACGGGTGCTAGAGGTGCAATTAACGAACTGATCACATGCAAGTCTCGTGTAAGCCTCCAACAATCCTCACAGGATTAACTGGTGTCTTATAAAGCAAGTGAGTTAGTATGAGGACACCCTGTTTAAAAAAAAATGGTCAGTGACTGGCTGAACACCAGATTTCTTTTCTTGTGAAAGTGGATACTGTTTGACATAAACTGATGAATTGGTCTTCAATTTTGCTTTATATGGTTCCACATCCATTAAACCAGTATTATCTTTCAGTTTGGATCAACACAAGGATGGGTCAGCTTTGGATTGGTCAGGTTTGAACTCTCATTTGACTTCGTTGTACTGAATGTAACTCCCAGCTCTACACTATCTTTAAGATTAGGAAGTGGCTCTACAGACAATTGTAGGTCTGAGGCAAAGGGAGAGGCAAACACCTTCATTAAAAGTAATTTACATTCCTAGTTTGTGCATAATGTTGTGGTCTAATGATGGTAAATTTGTGAAAGAATGGATTTCATCCTGGAACCCTAACCTCCAAAAGTGATCGAGCATTCAGTATCCCAAAAATTGACATAGAATGTACAGTTTGATTAGTAATTGGGCCACAATAAAAGTAACAAAAAAATTGTATTTGTGTCTGAGACACATTAAGCATACTTCCTGTTATATAGTGGTTGCAAATACACCCAAATGCACCAGAAGCATCTAGCTCTCTGACTCTTTTAGTTTTGTTTCTTTTGTGTTCTTTTGAACACTGCATCATCACCAAACACTATGAAGTTTGGCATAATAGTTTATACCTGAATGTTTTCCAGTTAAATAAATACATCACGTCCTGCTGTAATTCAGAAATGTATTGTTTTATTTTAGCAGAAAAACATCAGCATCCACACACTTTCACACTGATCACATGCATGTTTAATCAAAATTATTTAATAATCAATTTCGTCTTTTGGTTAAATTTCATATATTTAATCTTTTTTTTAGACATACTAGAATCTTTCTAGAGTCATCAACTACAAAAACAAAGTAAGCAAAGTAATTTCTTTAAGTGATTATAAAAATTAAAAGAAGCTGAAAACAATAGCTGGAAAAGATCTTTTTCATTTCACATTTATGTTGAGGACATGTGTACATTTAAACAGATGAAGTAAGACAAATCTGAGCATGTATGTGTTGAAAAGAGTTTTGCTGTTTTTAGGCTAATTGTTCTTCTTTTCTTTTTCCTTGACTTTGTCCACAACCAGTTTCACACCCATTCCCACACCCACTACAGCTCCAGCTGTGATTAAAACAGCAGGTAAAACCACAGCTTCTGTTACTCCCAGGACGACACCTCCTGCTACTGCTGTTCCTGTTCCTACAGCAGATCCAACCCCTAATGCCACATCTTTTATCTTTTTCATCTTCTCTTTTCTCTTAATCTTTTCTTGAGCGTCTTCAAACATGTTGTTGGTGTAATGTCTTCCTCCATTTTCCTGGATCATTTTGTCAATCATCTCCAGCAGCTCTGTGACTTGAGAGCGGTTGTTTGTGTCGTTATTGTTAAATGTGTGATATCGTCCACCACAGTTGTCTGTCAGTTTCCTCAGATCCTGGCTTTCTGATATATACTGCTGCAAAGATGCTCCTCTCAGTTGATCTGCTCTGGTGAACAGGATGATGGTGTAGTGCACGGCATGTTCTCCAAAGTTTTGCTGAATCTGTTCCACGGTGTTCATCTCCTCCGCTGTGTATCTCACATCCAGCCTGATGACCAGCAGGAACACGTGAGGACCAGGAACAGACAGCTCAACACACTGCTCCAAATGTGTCTTCATGTCTTCTTTAGTCAGCGATCCACAAAACCCTGGTGTGTCAACCACATAGACTCTCCTCCCTCCGTCCTGCACAAAACCACTGCTGCATTCTGTTGTAACCTCCACAGGTGAGAGCTTAGACTTAAATTTTTTCTCTTGTCTCAGAATTGTGTTTCCTGTCGCACTCTTGCCTGCTCCAGTCTTCCCCACCAGAATAATCCTTATGTCATTGGGCTCTGCAAATCAAGAAATATAATTCAAACAGCATTTGTTCCCTAACAAGAGTCATAAATGTGGTAAATATGGTACTGGCAAATCCTCTTTTTCCGTTAAGTTTACAGACATTTCCTTTTTACCCTAAAACACAACATAATGAAATGTGTGATTCAAACTACAGGTAGAATACCTGTGAAAACTAATAAATAAAGCAATATTAAAGCAATTATTGTACTACACTGAATGAAAATCAGCCAGGTGACAAAGGGGCAAATTCACCAACAATAAATTGCACCATTTATTCCCTTGTTTACTTCGATTCGTTTCAGAGCTATTCAGTGAATCATTTATTAATAGCTAGTCTACATCCTAATAAAACAAATAAAGGGCTGGACAGAGTGCATATGTTGTTGTAAATATTGCATTGTAAAGTGGCAGCATGACTGTGACATATTTAAAAATCTACTTACGGTTTAAGAAATTTAAGTGGAATGACTCTCCGGTGTAATCATTTTGTAGTAATGGCTCTGTGGGGAGGGGAGAACATGTTTAATGTTCATGCTCATTACATAACTACTAAAAAAGCCATTTGAAATAATAAATAACTTACCGATTTCACTCATCTTGTTTTCTGCACCACTTGTGTTATTTGTGTCTAAGGCACATAAAGCATAAGTTTCTGTTTTGCAGTGAGTGCAACATGCAGATAAGAGTTTCTTTTATCCAAAGATGTTCTGAGGGCAGAAAGGAAAATGATTGGTTTACAGATTCAACCAATGATATTGAAGCAGAGGCGGGGTCAGGAAATTTGGACGTGTGGAGGGAATACTTCAGACAGAAACGTTATTAACCCTTTGTGGGAGGCATTTGCTGCAAGGTAAGTGAATTTACCATGTATTTTATTTAAAAAAAAATAAAATAAATAAATCAACATAACTCTAACGTTTACTGAGATAATTACCCGGCCAAGACGCACAAAACAAGTAATCATGGACTACATATCATATCATATGCATTTTCATTCAACTGCTTTATCAGTCAATAGCACCAAAGCTGCTTATGGGGTAGATTGAGTAAAACATGCTTTTCCAATGCTACCGCGCTGTCTGTGATACCGATATGAGCGACAACAGAACTCGTTCAAATCTCCGTGACATTTCATTAATCAGTTAGCGGTAGCATTAACATTAGCGCTGCTCTCAGGGCAGGAGTGAAAAAATAACAGTACTAAACTGAATTAAGCACTGCTTTCAGGTCAGGAGTACTCAATAGGTTCGTATTACTGTTATTTTTACTAAACTATGCGCTGCTCTCAGGGCAGGAGTACTGGATAGGTTCATATTACTGTTATTTGTCATGTACTATGCGCTACGCACGTCAAAGTATTTCTGTATGACTATAGGCCTGTCATTGACTCTTTCATGTAGTTTTTCTTCTCTTTGCAGAAAAACTTCTTGGAAAAAGCAGAAGTTGTCACTGGTCCATACTTGGAGAAAGGGAACTCTGGACTTTCTTTGTAAGTTCATCTAGTTTTAGTTGAGAATCTTGTTTTTTTTTTTTTTGAAGTGCCCATATTAAGTGTCAGAAACTCCAGTCTCACTTCTTCTTATCTTTAATCTTATGATTTTGCTAGTAATTCTGTTTGTTTACATTGCTATATTTCAGATGCTGTGCAGTGAGATGGTCAGTGATGTAGTGTTCCTGGCATGGAAGTTTCTTGCACAAAAGAAACTGGTCCAGAAAATATATGAAAATGAGGATGTTCATGATTCAATATCCCAAACTAAAGCCTTTACGTAATTTTTTTTTCCTTTCTTTCTTTTATCATGACTGTCAGTGTAAATTGAAACAAAATTCTGTATGCATTTCAATTGCAAGAAGATCTTACAAACATTTCTGGAGACTTTGAGAGACTGGTTTTGAGAAGATATTTAGCAAAGCAACCTATGACCTTGGGCTTGGTTTAAAGGGAGCCTGTTCAAATTTGTTGACTCACATCTAAAATAAAAATACAAAAATAAAAAACTTAAAAACCTCTAGAAATGATGATATCCACTAGTTAAGACTACAGCAGTTTAATGATACATCTTGCTGAACTTTTTTGTTGTGAAACGTTCCTGTGTTTTATACATGCATTTAATTCACTGGATTTGTTTGTAATTTGTAATTGTATAAAAAAAAGAAAGATGTCATAATTAAACTTATTTTATTGTAATATTGGACCTGTAAATAATGGCACCTCAGTGAGAAAACTCATGGATTTGATTTATTCACAGTGTGATCATATGAACCCAGGAATGCACTGCTCATATGGCCTGTCACATAGTTGTCCGCTATAAATTAAATGTCACATGCTTGGATTAAGAATAAATTTAAATTTAATATGTTATTTATTTAAATCTCAGGTTTAAAAATAGACCCACTAGAGCTGAAATGGTTCTCTTAAATTTTATCTCTCAAAATGATAGGTGTCATGAGAAACGTGAAGATTAGCAGAAATAAGTTGCAAGCAACCTCTTATTTACATGAGGTAAATCAAGCATGTTTATTTATACAGCGCTTTTTAACAAAACAGGTTGTGTCAAAGCAACAGTTTTTAATCGGACAATAGTGTGTCAATAATGCAAAAGTTCCATGTTGCAGCAAAGTCAGATTGCAGAGGACTCATTTAGGACATTTAGGGATGTAGAGGTCATCTCTAGGTGCTGATCCATCATCTGGTGACCTTGGAATAAGAAAGAAACAGACTAATATTAGTGTAGATGCCATTCTACTTACGATGCAATGAGTACATCACGTGTTATGGAAATTATTCCCAGTTCCGGTTGACCTAATTATTGCAGCCTAACCATCCTTTAATGGACTTGAATTATAGAAATGTGTTAATGTGTTGTGTTGGCCGGGTTAAAGAGATGGATTTTTAATCTAGATTTAAACTGACAGAGTGTGTCTGCCTCCTGAACAGTGTTGGGTAGATTGTTCCAGAGTGTGGGCACTAAATAAGAAAATTATCTGCCGCCACAGTTGATTTTGATATTTTGGGTATTTTCAAAGTTTTGAGAATGCAGCGGACATGAGGGACTATAATGACAAGGCTGCTTGGTTTATATTTTTATGTATGTAATTGTAGGCCTATATTTTAAAATTGTATTGCATACATGTTACTGCCATAATGACTAATTTAAAATGTTTAAGTACTTTTCTTGTCTTTTTGTTCTTAACAGCTCCTATCCGCTGTGCTGGAGAACTTATGAAATATTTTTGTTGTAGTTCATTTTGAATCGATTTCTTCGACCACACAACCTTGGTGGCCAAAATAAATAGCATGTAGTTTGGCTGAGAATTTTTACGAGGGTGGTGGGAGAAAAACACCAACATTCTGGATTCGGATGGCCCTGTAAATGTTGAAAATCGCTTGCGTCCCCATGATTAACAGTTACCGACTGAATCTGGCTATTCTGTGCTTTTATCAGGTGGAACCAAACTTACACCATTTTTCATACATCTCCATTTTTGCACCATTTTGGACTCAGCAGTATCAGATCTTCAGTTTAGCTCCTTTGATTTGTCCAGATTTTGCAAGTCCTCCAGGTAACTGAAGAATAAAATAAAAGATCAGTCAATCATACAGAAATTGTCTACTGTTTTATAAATATAATGGTAATGTAATACAGACCAACCGAGTACTACTGCACCGAGAGCAGCACATAATTCAGTTTAGTACTGTTATTTTTTCACTCCTGCCCTGAGAGCAGCGCTAATGTTAATGCTAGCGCTAACTGACTAATGAAATGTCACGGAGATTTGAACGAGTTCTGTTGTCGCTCATATCGGTATCACAGACAGCGCGGTAGCATTGGAAAAGCATGTTTTACTCAATCTACCCCATAAGCAGCTCTGGTGCGATCGACTGATAAAGCAGTTGAATGAAAATGCATATGATATGATATGTAGTCGATGATTACTTGTTCTGTGCGTCTTTGCCGGCTAATTATCTCTGTAAACATTAAAGTTATGTTGATTTATTATTATTATTTTTTTTTTTTTAAATAAAATACATGGTAAATTCACTTACCTTGCAGTAAATGCCTTCCACGAAGGGTTAATAACGTTTCTGTCTGAAATATTCCCTCCACACGTCCAAATTTCCTGACCCCGCCTCTGCTTCAATATCATTGGTTGAATCTGTAAACCAATCATTTTCCTTTCTGCCCTCAGAACATCTTTGGATAAAAGAAACTCTTATCTGCGTGCAGCACACTGGAAGCATCTGACTCATTTACAGAACTAATCTACTGTTGTCTTAAACCAGAAGTAATAAATTTGATAAGGGGGTAGTTATTTAATATTATATTTAAGTCATTTGAAAATAAGTAATCACTTGCAGTTTTTACTCATCTTGATCTTGTTTGTTGTACCACTTGTGTTATTTGTGTCTGAGGCACATTAAGCATAACTTCCTGTTTTACAAAAGTAAATATGATAAGTTGAGCATATTGCAGTTTAATGTTATTCAGACAATATTAATGAATAGGACTTTGGTAGTATCAGCAATTTTGGAATAATATTTCCATGCATTTTTAAATCTGGTGTCAAGGGTAGAAGGCAACTCACTTTGTTGGTTTGTGTTGCCTGCATGTGACAGATCTTGTCTGGTTGCTACCCTCCCTTCATAGAAGGTTTTTAACTTTTCTGTTGAAGTCCAGAAATGTGCATTAGGATTAGCAGCTACCAGCTAGCTAAGGATATTTCTCCAACCAAAAATGAAGATTCTGTCGTTAATTACTCATCCTTATGTTGTTCCAAACCCATAAGGCCTACACAGTCAGACATAAATTAAAATATTTTGATGAAGGTCCAAAACAGTAGGAACTAGTAGCTAAACAACATAAAACTAGTAGCTAAAGAACAGCTGAATGCATCATAAATGTCATACTTGTCAACATAGCCATTGGTAAGTAAACCCAAAGCAATACTGCACCCATAATTAAGATGAAGAAATACGTAATAACCTGCATGTGAAGTTTGGTGAATTCTTTCACCTTTTATGAAGTGTCATATTCAGCTATGCTACTGAACATAATTTAGTTTGATTTTTTGCATTTTAAAGTGCTTAAACCCAAATTTCTATCACAAATTAGTTATTTTTCACCAAAGTTTATAGCAGAAAAAGTACCAGACAGAGCAGCTGTGCTGATTGAAGCCAACACCTTAAAACAAACACAATGAACATCAGCATAAATGCTGATTTAAGGACGTGGATTAAATTACAATCAGCAGATTTACCCATTAGAAATATGAGTAGATGACTCCCAGATACTCGAAAAAACAGGACTCTTTCTTTTCCTTAATAAAACTAATACTTTTCAAATGCTTGTCTTTCCCAAATCTATAACCCACATATCAAAAGTGAGCACTGTGTCAGTATTTAAGTGTAATAAAATCAGATGTCTTGCATGTAACATGCTAGGGGATACCGCTTATGCATCATATTTGTTCAGATCCACTGGTGCCACCAAGCTAAACAATGCCACGATAGGATCCGCCTTTGTAACTCTGTTATATACACCCTTAAAAAATGAATACAAACAATAAGTTCCAGAAGTTGTTGAGATTGTGACATGTGAGGAACTGATGGCCAAGGGTCCCCCCTGCAGGACATAAGGGTAATATCTCTGGAGAAAATTTTGACACTTTTTTGGGGAAAACGAGTCTGTAATCAAGCATTTACTGAACTACTCTGAATATTTTCAATGCATG
>NW_026129866.1:0-32652 GCF_022985175.1 Labeo rohita | reverse complement strand
CTGTTATTACAGATCATTTGATATGTACTGAGTATTTATGCGTCCATTTGGGAAGGATGTAGGCTCTCAAACATACACAACTGTTAGCCAATCATAGCAATGGGCATTTACTTCCGAGTCTACAATCTGCCATGCCTATTCAAACAGAGTGTTCTGTTTCTCCAAAACAGCACAGAAAATAGCCTATTACTTCTAAATTATGATGTTCTTTGATGTAAAAATCTTGATAACATTATAAGAGAACCTCAGAGAACAGTACAAAACAATAAAAAAGCAGTTCATGACCCCTTTAAATGAAAATGTGACCACTTGTGACTATACTTTAACCATGGTCTTTTTAGATGAAATTTGAGAACTTTCTGACCCTGCAAATACAGCAACACAACTACTATGTTCAAGGCCAAGAAAGGTAGTAATTGTCCAAGGTCTGACATCAGTAGTTCAACTTTAAATTTCTGAATCACTTTGACTTTTACATCAGTACATCGGCTCCTGCGTCCCGCGTCACTCTCATGAACGCATGTCAAAGACTAACACAGAGGGAAAGAAATTGTTGAATACAGTTGTTGTTTTTGTTTTCATTTTGCACAAAAAGTTACATGCATTACAAAAGTAACATAGTTACATAAAATTACAGTTGAACCACTAATGTCAAATGGACTATTTTATTGATGTTCTTACTACCTTTCTGGGCCTTGAAAGTGGTAGTTATGTTGCTGATTATGCAGGGTCAGAAAGCTCTTGAATTTGTGTTTTGAAGATAACTGAAGTTCTTACGGGTTTGTAACAACCTGAATTTACATTTTTGGGTGAACTGTCCATTTAAGACCAGGAGTAAACAGTGTCACAGGTATGTACGATTCAAAGAAAGCACAACATCAGATATATCTATACTTTCTAAATAAACCTATTATTTCTACATTTTAATTTAACTTAATAAACTCTTTCAGCTCACCTGTGGAAGAGTTGGTGGTGTGATCCACACTGGGTCGTGTGTGATTTCCAGTGCCTGCTTGGGCTCGGAGCCAGTCGGCATCATCCACCTCCAACAGATTCATCCAGCTGCAGAAGTTTGCCTCAAAGTCACATTGTCCTGAAGGAGTGCAGGGATAGTTTGAAACCTGAATATCATCAAGCGCTACGACTCCCTGTTCAGTTTGTCCTGTAATCCCCTCCACCACAATCTGAAAAGACAGCTGTATTAATGAGGACACTCTTGCAGTTCCACATCATTAAACTCAAGGGTACAGGCTGTAGTTTAGTGAACAGTTTTGTGCAGCTTGTGATCCATGACTGTTGTACCAACCAGTGAGAGCAACAGCAAATTATTTTGAGACCATTATTTGCAATAATGTGTGATTGTAAGTCTGAAAATATAAGCTGGACGTTTTGATCAGACATGAGACACAGTGCTGACTCAGGGACTCACCCCGTAGCTTGACCCTGAGATGGTTAGAGGAGTCTGAGTGAATCTCCACAGAATCACCAGCAGGGGCCGATCTTTTCTGAAAACTGTTGATACACATTTAAGGTGCCAGTGCCCTGTCCCTCCATGTAATACCACAGCTGAAGACACTTGGCATCACCTGGAAAAAATGATTGTGTATTTTGGAGTTTATGGAGTTTTCTGACCTTCAAGGAATAGTTTACATATTTCACAGTTGACAGGAAGAGACACATTTCTCTCTAACCTGTTTGATACAAAGGAGATGTTGTTCTAGCAGTACGTCCTTGCACATGGGTAGGCGCACTTTCCATATAAAAGTAGTGTCCACTCGCTGTGCTGGTTGTATGGTCAAAACCAGGTCTAAATTTAGATTTTACATTTTTCCTGACACTCGGATCCAGTCCAGGTCATCAACACTCTGTTGTGTCCAGCCACAATCCCCCTCTTCAAAGTCACAAATTCCCTCTGAAACAAATATGAGTTGCTGATATTCATAAACATTATTTATAAAAATGTAAGTATGTGCTGATGTTAAAATTCTGCCCAATGCAATATTTATTTATTTGGTAACACTTCACAAGAAGGTGTCTTTTGTGAACATTAGTTAATGTATTAACTAACAAGAAAGAACAATGAACAATACATTTATTATGCTATTTATTTGGGCACAAAAATTCATGTTAGTTCTGCATTAACTAATGTTGAACACAACTTGTGGCTTTAAAGGGGTGCTACAATGCTTTTTTTTTACTTTTTGAATTTTAGTCAGTGTGTGGTGTGTATCTTTGGGCACAAAAAAGATCTACAGTCCACTCCAAAGGGAGATATTTCGTTTTTAAAAAATCTCTTTCCAAGAACTACAACGAATGGCTCCTTTGGACTACAGCGTCATGTAGTTTTTTTTAAAATGCATAAACTTGCACTAGAATAGGTTAGGCTGATCAGTGACTATGTTTTTTGATAATGTTAGGCTGCTTTTAGCCTTATGCTGGAGCTGGTTTCAGGCAATGAAACAAAGTATGTAAAATAATTCAAAAATTAGCACGATAATATCATGTATCTGCGATCTTGCAGGCTGAGGATGGAACTCTAATATCAGGCCTTACTTAGTCAATATTAAAGATATCAAGGTTATATTTTCACTGAATGTTCTTTATCGAATGAAGAATGATTTTATGCAGAAAACAGTAAATCACAAAAAATCTCAAAAAAGGGTCACAAATTACTAGGCCTGCCCTCAATATTTGACTAACCGTTAGTCGATGAGAAGAGGCTTGGCCGACCAAAATTGTATTTTTTATTTAAGTCGCAGAAAAAAAAAGTCCACAGTCCACAGGAAGTCACGCAGACTGTGCTCTTAAAATACTCCCATCATTTTTGGTCATACAGATAAGAGTAATACATCTTTCGAATCTGTAAAGAATCTACATTTATTTGTGTGCACTCAGAATAACAACAAACATTGCACTTGTGTAAAATAATGAAAGCAAACAGGATCAAAGTCTCTGTGAAATTGAGCGTGAAACTTCAAAACTTTGTGTATACTTGCCTTACAGACATTAAAAATATATCTATAGAAAATGCGTGCACTTGAGCACAAATTAGGCTATGTAGGCACTTAAAGGCTCATTATTACAATTTATATGGTTTATTAATAAACGTGTGACTAATACTTAAAAAATGAACGACTACTAGTCGACCAGAAGAATCTTTAGTCGCGGGCAGCCCTACAAATTACCCTCTCCAGGCTCACATTTTTGCATGGTATATTTAATCAAGTTGCCTTTAACATTAATTAAATGCTCTAAATTTGTCACTGAGTTGACAGTTATAAGTTTGATACTGAAGATGGCATCTAGATGGATGAATATAACATTATGTTACAGCTGTGGCAAATGCTTGTGGTGCTCTAGCAAGCATGGAGGACATTTCAACAGGACAGTGTAAAAAACAACAGACCAAATGCTAAGCTATATTATTAATTACCTGTGGGAGCACAGGCACCTTTAGTGACAGATAAATCATCTATAGCAATGTGACCAGACGGTCCTCCAACTGAAGCCTCAATTAATATCTGATGAACTTCTGTCAGTTTCACATGACTCTGAGCCATCTGCCATTCAGTCCCTTGAGAACCCTTCCTTTGCCACATCTATAGTTTTTTGGGGGAAAAACCCTGGTTAGTAGAACATTTATAATATAAAAATAAAGCATTTACATTTTATTATATAAAAAAAGCATGTCTTACATGTGAAATTAGAAAAACACATAAAAATGTGAGTCTTACTGATATGATGTGGTCAGATGAAATGTCATATACAGACATTCTTAGTGATCCCACTGTTGCTCCAAACATGTGATACCAGAATGTGAAACAATACCCATCAGGTCCAGTTGGGGGAGACAGAGGAGACTTCAGATGAGCCGTATCCCCTGTTCTGCTGTGACTTGAGCTCTTGATGTACAAATAATACCCTGGAATATAGCAAGAGACACATAATTTTAGACATACGATGACTGAGCTGATAGTGATTCGGTGCAAATGGTTTTTGGCTCACCATTTCCACTGGTGTGGTCGCCCGGAGGACCTGCATTTGGGCTCTCATTAGGTCCACTCCATCTCTCCCAGTCTAGTTCCTCTGCAGCTCCCTGGATCCACCCACACAAGTCCTTCTCAAATGAGCATGTGGCCAAGGAAAATTCTAAAGTACAGAAGAAATGAGACATGATCTCATAATGTGGTTTGGGTCGGAACCTTTCAAAAGTTTTGGAAAATATATATATTTTTTTAATGTTGTTAAAAGAAGTCTCTTAAGCTCATTAAAGCTGCATTTGTTTGATAAAAAAATACAGTAAAAATAGTAAAAATTGTGACATAATTTTGCAATTTAAAAAGTACTGTTTTCTTTTTTTAATACATTTTAAAACATAATTTATTCCTGTGCTGGCAAAGCTGAATTTTCAGCAGCCATTCAACAGTTTCATCTAAATTCTCAGCAGCTTCCCCACCTGGAGGTTGGTAGTCTTTCTCACAGTTTTGGAAGGAGATGTCATCCAGGGCCATGGTCTGAGTTGTAGACAGGGAATCATCCTGTTTGAGTGAGGTCTGGCTGCTGAAAATGATCTTAAATGGGACACAAGAAAAATATGTCTATATTTGTGCAGAAAACTTGCCTTTATATGTATACGAGGCTGGGATCCTCAAGGATTTGTTTCTAACGATCAGACTCAAGATTGCATGTGTACTGTAAGTTTTGCATCTCACACACATTGACACTGACATACCCTGTAAGGCTGGTCTTGTTTGCCTAGTGGTAAGTGTTCTGGGACCCACTGAGTTGAAGTGCTGCTGGATCGTGACCAGAGCAGCTTCCTGTCCTCTTCCCCCTTCTGCAGGATCAGGCTGAGATTGCCTGCACTTCCTGCACCCACATAGAAGTGAAACCTAGAGTGCAAATAATAAACAAGAGAGGACAATTAACTAGTTGCTTTTTAGCATGGATATTACTAGCATATTGGCTGTTTATTAGTACATTTTATGGATTAGTTCACTTCCAGAATAAAAAAGATATTTCACTCACCCCCATGTCATCCAAGATGTTCATCTGTTTCTTTCTTCAGCTAAAATGAAGGTTTTTAATTAAGGTTTTTGAGGAAAACATTCCAGGATTTTCTTCATATAGTGGACTTAAATGTGGATCATCGGGTTGAAGGTCCAAATTGGAGTTTTAGTGCAGCTTCAAAGGGCTTTGCATGATCCCAGCCAAGAAATCAATATCTTAAGTTGAAAAACAATCAGTCATTCAGTCAAGTTTACTTTACATTTTAACCACAAATACCTGTCTTGCATTAGCTCGACTTAACGCATTACATAGTCACGTTGGAAAGGTAATGCGTGATGTAGGCAGAAGTATCAACCAAGTGTTTATATAGCTAATGTGCAAAGAAAGTTAAATGCCCTTTGCAAAAAAAGGTAAAACAATGATGTTGAATGATTTTGAAACCCAAAGAGAAAATGACATGGAGTTTTTTGCCCTACACTACCTTTTTGAACTGGAGTACACAGACGAACTAACCACCCGTGACCTTTCCAACATGATTACATAATGTGTAAAGTCGAGCTAGTGCAAGATGAGCATTTGTCGTTAAAATTTAAATTTGTAATTTCTTTTTTAGAAAGTGACTGATTTATTCGCTAGATAAGACCATTATTCCTCAGCTGGGATTGTGTAGAACCCTCTGAAGCTGCATTGAAACTGCAGTTTGGACCTTCACCCGCTGATCCCCATGGAAGTCTACTATATGGACAAAAATCCTAAAATGTTTTCCTTAAAAACTTTCATTTCTTTTTGACTGAAGAAAGAAAGACATGAACATCTTGGATGACATGGGGGTGAATAAATTACCAGGAATTACCAGGACTATTTTTTATTCTGGAAGTGAACTAATCCTTTAATGAGCAGTATTTAGAAGTTTACTGAGGCAAACTCATAGTTAATTGTTACTTAATAGTGAGAATTAAATTAAAAGTGGTCTTGTAGATTTGCACGTCATCATTATGAATAAACTCACAGAAGCTGACAGTATGCAGAGCTGATTGGTAGAGATGGGCTCTGAAACACAGCCTCGTCCTTAGAGGAATCCATGATATATGACTGCATGTAGTGCCCTGAGGAGAAGTAAAGCGTAAAAAAGATGAATTATGTTTGTTTTGATATGTAAATGTTCATGGATTGATCTAGAATTACCCGTTCCAGTGGTGTGGTCAGTGGGCAAACCTGTGTTGTTTGAGGCCTTCACCCATTGCCATTTGTTAGGACCTACACTTACATCACTCCACTGACACTGTCCGTTCTCAAAATTGCATGGACCTAGAGAGATTCACAAGAAGTAAATAAAAAAATATATATTTTAATTAATAACATTTTATAACACTAATTTTATACATGATAGTTTTTATGTTTTGTTCTATATTCTATTAGATATATTATATTCTATATTTTGCCGGTCTATGTAATATTAAGACTATTTTGACAATTATATTTTATTTTTACATACATTCTTTGTGAAGAAAAAAATTATACAAAAAATGACTCACCGCATGTTTCTTCATCTTCCCCCTAGAGGGCAGTCTAGTTTATAATTGCACTGAGCACCAGCTGTAACGCACGTTACACCATCTGACCGCCAGCAGTGAAACTCATTCTCCTGATTCAGACCAAGTCAAGTATTAGAAAAAAGACTTTCAAAATTTTTTTTTCAAAATGAAAAGAACAGCAAAAATTTGAGCATTGTTTTAAATATTCACACTTTGTACACAGTACAGTCAGCATATCTAAAGTACATCTGAGTTACAGCTGTGTATGTCCTGACCTTACAAGGGTTGACTGTTGGTGAAGTTGAAGGAGCGTCAGTTATTGGTGTTGTAGCTGTAGCTGGTGTTATCGTTGGCTCAGGTGTGACTGGCAGCTCACTGTTATCTGGATCATGAGCACATGTCACAGAGAAGGAAACATCATCCACCGCTGTCTGAGATGCATGAGCCTCACTGTTTCCCACATACTGGAAAACAATCTGAAAATAAAGTTGAGCCAGATTAATTTGTTTTGCATCCTTAAGGCATGAAATGGTGTAAATGACACATACACTGTAAAAATCTTCTACCTTGCTCTTAACTGAGGTAGAAAAGGTGACTTCCGCTCTGTGCCAGCGAAAGCTCTGCGTCACAGTCTTGTCCCAAAGTATACGGTCATCATCTCCATTACGAAGTGTTCTCAGTATGACAACTAACCTGGCAGTTGTGCTATTTTCTCCATGAGAATAGTGGTAGAACCTCACCTGTGAGAACAAGGTTCATCAGCGCAATTGAAAGAGACTGTGTGTTTCATTATTTGATTTACCCATGACCTGCACAATGACTCACGGTGCAATCAGTGCTGGGCAGCAGGGTGCTGGAGATGATCTCTGCTGTCTCACCCTGATCATGTGCTGGAGTAATGTAATGACCTGGAACATGCCATAACCATTTCATTATAAGTGGAGAATACTATCAGTGGCACATGATAGGATTTGACCGATTATCTGTGCCAATATTAAGCATTTGTATGGGTATCAGTCATTTTCAAAACCAATTTACCAACAAAATCATTTAAAAGCATTTAAAGTTTTTGTCAGAGCCCTTGTTATTCTTAATTTTGACATTAATTTTCATTTTTACACCAGACATATATTTGTGACCCTGGACCACAAAACTAGTCATAAGTAGCTCGGGTAAATTTGTAGCAATAGCCAACAATACGATGTATGGGTCAAAATTATCGATATTCTTTTATGCCAAAAAATCATGAGGATATTAAGTAAAGATCATGTTCCATGAAGATATTTTGTAAATTTCCTACCATAAATATAACAAAATCTAATTTTTGATTAGTAATATGCATTGCTTAGAATTTCATTTAGACAACTTTAAAGGCAATTTTCTCAATATTTAGAATTTTTTGCATCCTCAGATTCCAGATTTTCAAATAGTTGCATCTCGGCCAGAGATACAAGTCTTATCCCAACAAACCATACATCAATGGAAAGGCTAAATATTCAGCTTTCAGGTGAAATGATATATAGATCTCAATTTTAAAAAATTGACCCTTATGACTGGTTTTGTGGTCAAGGGTCACATATCAGTTTAAAATATTGGTTATCTGTCTACTTGATCTGCAATATTTGGTATCAGCATTGGCCCTAAAAAACACACCTAGCCAAACCTAGTGCATGAGCCACTCTATACATTGCTATAAAAAATACAAACATACAAAAATACAATGTTTATATTTTCTCTGGGTACCTTGTGTCACTATTAAGTGACCTGAAAATGATGTTTACCATATTTTTGGATCGTTTACATTAAGTTTGGCCATTACTCCAGTCTTCAGTGTCACTGAAGTCAATCCGATATGCTGATTTGATGCTCAAGAAACATTTATTATTATTATCAGTGCGGAAAGACTGATTTTTTTCAGGATTCTTTGATGAACAGAAAGTGCATATTGCTTTTGATCAATTTAATATGCCCTTGCTGAATAAAAGTATTAAAGGAGAACTTTATGTTATAAATTATGTTTTTGAGGAAAACATTTCTGCATTTTTCTCCATGTAATGGACTGATATGGTGCCCCGATTTTGAACTTCCAAAAGGCAGTTTAAAAAACAATGCAGCTTCAAACAATCCCAAATGCGGTAGTAAATGATCGGTTATTTTCATTTTAAAAAATACAATTTATATACTTTTTAATGCCAAACGCTCGTCTTGTCTTACTCTGCTTGGACTGTTTTTGTTCCGGTTCATGACAGTTAGGGTATGTCGAAAAACTCCCAACTCATGTTCTCCCTCAACTTCGAAATCATCCTATATCACTGTTTTACCTTTTTTGTTAAGGGTGTTTGATCTTCTTTGCATGTTCACTTTGCAAAGACTGGGTCGTAACTTCTGCAGCGATGTAGGATGATTTTAAAATTAAGTTGAGGGAGAAAATACGATGGGAGTTTTTCAACATACCCTAACTGTCTTGAGTCAGAATACACAGAGTTGATGGAGAGAAAGGCAAGACGAGAGTTTGAGATTAAAAGGTATTTAAATTGTATTTTTTTAAATGAAAATAACCAATCGCTTTGCTAGATAAGACCCTTCTTTCTTGGCTGGGGTCATTTACAACCGCATTTGGGATCGTTTGAAGCCGCATTTAAACTGCATTTTGGAAGTTCAAAATTGGGGCACCATATCAGTCCATTATATGGAGAAAAACGCTGAAATGTTTTTCTCAAAAAACATTTCTTTACGACTGAAGAAAGAAAGACATGAACATCTTGGATGACAAGGGGGCGAGTACATTATATGTGAATCTTTGTTTTGGAAGTGGAGTTCTCCTTTAATCTTACTGATCAAAAACTTTTAAACAATAGTGTACGCGCATAATTTTGAGGAGGTACCTGCTGCAGTATTGCTGGTGTGATCTCTTGGTGGCCCGTGCTTAGGCCAGGCCTGTTCTCCTTTCTGCAAAATCCAGCCAGCTTTCAAGTCACTCTTTTCCCATGAGAACATGCCATGCTCGAAACTGCAGCGATGGGTAAAACCTTTTACATCTAGACCAACAAAAAGAAGATACAGTACAGTTCCTCATTCTATGTAACTGTCCTGTGGACCTCATAAGAAGAGGCCCTGACAGACCCATATTTTTGATCGTTTAAACAGACATCACACTCTGTCTAAATTTTTCAAAGCATTATATTTTATTTTGGCTCATGAGTAACCCACAGTCATACCACAGAGCGCTTCATCCGTGCCATCACCGCAGTCATCGCTGTAGTCACAAACTCTGTTCGGCTCCACACACACTTTGTTGGAACATGTGAACATTCCCTCTTCACAAGATTCATGAGGCTCTGAAGAAGAAATAATGGATGATGGACTAATGTCTTGGCACGTTACATTCCATGGTTAAGGTTACTGTGATCTGAGTGCTTTAAAATTGATTTATTTGTCAGAATAATTTGTTGAGTAACCTGCCTGGCAAAGTGCAGTTGATGAAGAAGATGTCATCTATAGCGATGTCCCCGAGCTCACTGTAGGTTCTGGTAGCCTCAAAAAGGAGAGTGAAAACTTGATGTGTGCGATCCACATTCAACTGCGCCCGATGCCACTCATCTCCATGATTACCAGACATCCACCAAAGGGGGGTCCTCCTTGGGCCCTCCTGGAGGAACACTTTCAGTTCCCCAATGCCTGGCACAGACAACATAATCCAGATAAATTGTATGAACTACAGTATAAATATTTTAGTACTGACAGAAGTCTTACCTTCTCCAAACATGTGGTAGTAGAATTCAAGCAGACACTCATTGCTGGCCTCTTTCATGGCGGGACTCTGTAGAGCAGCATAGCTGTTGTGCTCACCGTGACTGGCTTCTACTGCCATGTACCAGCCTAAAACAAGTACGTGTTTAATAATTAGGTGACACTGATAATATTCTGTTTTTGAATAATATACAGTGGAGATCAAAATTACAGAACAATCTATAAATGCTTGATTTTTTCTGAAAGACTCAATCTTAAGAGCTTAAAATTTGAAGGAGTATTAGCTGTAGGTATAGCCTATCACTGCTCTACTACCATGTTTGACACAATATCCAAGGCATTTTGAACAAAAACATTTATTTTGTGGAAAACACAGTGGTCAAAATTAGAGAACAGAAACCACTGTAGAAAAAAAGAAGATTAAATTAAAATTGTGGAGGGTTACAGCTGTTAGATATTAGTAGGAAGTGTAGAGTCCCTTGCTTTAAATGAGTTGTTGATCCCCTCTTCTTCCACTCTCGTCCATAGTTTGGTAACTGTAGTGGGTTTCTTAGCCATAACTTTGTCACCAAGGATTTTCCAGAGATTTTCAATTTCATTATTTCAATGTTCTTAGCTTCAAGGAACTGCTTTACCTGTTTTGCAGTGTGACGGGGGCATTGTCTTAACATAAAAATTGCAGGATGATTGGGAGATGCTTGCAGGGAAGGAACAAAATGTGTGAATTTTGGACCAGTTTTCCTCTCTCCACTCAACATGCTCCTCAGCAAAGTTGAGCCTAGTCTTTTGATTCTTTCGAGACAGATCTGTACCCTGTTCAGCTCTGAACTGGCAAGCAATTCCAGCTGCAGTGTTGAACCAATTCCCCTTTGAGAGTCTCTGCAATATCCTGTGTTCATGTGCATTTGTCTTGTGTGGATGACCAGCCCTTTTGGGGGACTTGAATGAATTAGTGTCATTGCAAACCTGCAATATTTGAGAAATCACAGATTTGGAATGACCAACTTCTCCTCCAATGGCTGAAAGGGTCATCCCTTTGGCCTTTATCTGGACAACCTCCTGTCACAGGGTTTCAGTCACCTTAAAGCAGCCCACCATCTTGTAATCTCAGTGAAAATGGGAGGAATGCTGCCAGTTAAATTGGGTTTGTCATATAATTAAGGAAATTAGCACCAGGTGCCAGATTAACACCAATAACTTGCAGGTATCTCGTTTAAGTTTTTTTTTTTTATATACTGTGCTTTAGAATACAATTTATTTATAAAGTATGCTTTAAAAATGACTTTCTACTCATATTAGGGTAACTTCAAATAGGTATAAAAGCAGTGACCTTGACATTTAGGATATTATAGGTTGTTCTCTAATTTTGATCTACACTCCAGTAGTTTTTGAAATTCTGAATTCTGGGATTGTTTTTTTCCAAAAGGATTTTACCTAGCTCTGTTCCAGTAGTGTGGTCAACTGATGGCCCAGTGTTGGCAGTGATTGTACCATTCTGGTCCCGTTTCCAAACAAACTGCCCAACACTGATATCTCTCCATTCACAGGTGTCTGTCTCAAAATTGCAGCCAACAAACACTCCACTTTCCACTCCGATGTCTGAATGTAAATCAGTAAAAACAGTAAACATCCCTCGAATACTGTCATACAAATGACAGATTAGAACAGCAGTTTACCTTTACATGGCCCGTTTGTTAGTCTAATGTCATCCACAGCAATGTAGCCTTCACTGCCTGTTTGAGCCTCTATATGAATCTGATATTCAAGGTTTACATATGTTACATATGTTATAGGATGATATAATGGTGAAAGCTAGCTTTCCAAACAGATGGGTATTTCACACCTGAAAGGGCTGGGTCTCAGCTATAGTGACAGAGACATTTTTCCAGTTGCTCCCAGTGAACTGTGTTTCAAACAACAATTCTTGCTCTGTTGCACCTGAATCTAATAGCACTCTAAGGATCCCAGGGTCACTGCCAATAGAAAAGCACACCATAAAAACTGCATTAATCACACCTGACAGTCTAACAGTGGAAAAGAGGGTGTTTTAGCAGAAGCAAAAAGATGGGAAAGCAAGAGCAGACCTTCCATTCATTTGGCACCAGAACTCAAAACAGGAGTTACTGGATGGCTGGATCTTTTCTGAAATCAGCACAGAACTGCTTTTATGGCCTGGCGTGTTCCTCTGAGATGGGCTCAAAAGAAACTTGCCTGACAGAGAAACAGGAGAAAACAATGATTATCAGATGTCTAATCTCATTTGACTTCTGAAAAAATGTTTGCAATATAAACAAACAAAATAAATCAGGGAGGTCACTCTGTTTGTTTGCTTTTTTCCCTCCTTCATTACTCACCATCTGCAGTGTGAGTAGTGTAATCAAACAACGGACCTCTGTAGTGGCCGTCTGCATGAATCCAGTCATGTGCATCTGTGACACCATTAGCAACATTGATCCATGTACACATTCCTGACTCAAAATCACAACTTCCTTTAGGGGAACACGCTCCAGTTTTAACCGAGACATCATCCAGAAGAACAAATGACTCAGAGTTTGCACTGACTTCTGCTCTGAATGCCACCTGTGTGTGAATGCAAAACCACAAATGAATGCAGAAAAAAAGAAAAGATAAACTCTACTTTTTTCCATAAGTAAGGATATTAAAATGCAGTAACTGCATGTGTTAGACAGTTTTGTTGGCTACTCTGAAAACGATATAGTAACACTTTACAATAAGGTTCATTAGTTAACATTAGTTATCTACATGAGTTAACATGAACTAAGAATGAACAATACTTTTACAGTTTTCATTCATCTTAGTGTTAACATTAGTTAATGCACTGTGAGCTAAGCTTAACAAACAATGAACAACTAACATTAATAAAGATGATGAATGAATAGTGTGATACAAGTATTGTTCATTCATGTTAGTTAATACATTAACTAATGTTAACAAATGACACCTTATTGTTAAGTGTTACCCAATAATACTTTGAAAAAGCAAATGAAAGATACCAAAGGAAAGAGAGACTAAATCATGTAAATAAAAAATGTAAATAAGACCAGAAGAAAAGCAGCGACTAATAATTCAGAGCAGTTCTGTAAACTGAATCAACCGATTAACTGAAACATTCATTTTCACAATTTAATGATTAATTCACAAATTGCTACTTAGCTAGGGTGAATATCAAAATGATTAGTGAAATGCAACTTAAATAGTGCATCCAAAATGTAAATTTTATCATCTACTCACTTTCATTTCACTACAAACCATATGATTTGCATTTTTTTGTGGAACAGTTTTGGATTCCATTGACTTCCTCAGTATTTCTTCCAATGGACGTCAAAGGGAACCAAAACAGTTTGATCACCAACACTGTTCGGAGTATTTTCGTTTGCGTTTCACAGAAATAAAAAAAACAACAATGTATAGGTTTGCAATGACGTGAGTAAATGATGACAACATTTTCATTTCTGGGGGAACTATCTCTTTAAATTTTGAACAATTTCTTACTCAAAGCTATTATATGGCTTGAGAATGTCTCCTTTTGTGTATGTCTGTGTGTTTTCACAGAAGACAAAGTCATACAAATTTAATAGCAATAGGGTGAGTAAATAATTACTAATGTAGAATTGTCATTTTACAAGCAAAACATGTTAGAAAATGAAAAACTCACTCTGAATTCAGAGGGAGATGACACAGTGACTTTTGCCACCTCCCAGCCATCAGAAGACGTTCCAGAAAGAGACCAGAGTGCTGGACCAAACTCCCCATTCAGAAAAACATGTACTGAGAGTGAATCACCTGAGCCTGCTGACAGCCAATACCTACAAACAGGTGTTATCAAAACATCATAATGAAGATTATAACTCACTGATGAGGCTGAGAGAGAGCTGAACTACAAATCTGCCCCATAATGGCCAGAAAAGATTATTAGTTTGAAGAAACAAGCATACCAGAACTGCACACAAGACTCTGTAGATGGGCTATACTCTGGTGTTAGAAGATTTGAGACCTCTGGTTTCTCAAGTTTGGCTCCAAGCATAGCCATTGAATGGCCTGTCAAGTGACACAAATACATGGCATTGGACATTACATGACAAAACAAACAAAAAAACTACAACACTTTAACAACAAAAATGCTAGTTTAGTCACCAAGTTCTGTTCTGTATGTATGGTCTGGATGGCCACTGCTGCCGTCCACACGGAGCCAGATAAAGCTGTCAGTCACATCGGGCTCAAAGCCACAAAGCGAGGGAGACTCGAATCCACACGGGTCTTTGGGAGAGATATCACACAGGAGGACTTTAATATCTGAGAATGTCTTATAATTAAATACAGTAAGGCACTTCGAATGCTTTTGACTCACTGTGTTCAGCACAAAGTCCTGCAGTCACTCTGAGGTCATCGATGGCTATGAAGCCGCTGCTTCCTGCTGCTCTGTTCACAGAGAACTTCACCTGTAGATGATAGTCATGCTCTACTTGTTGTTTTGTTGTCAAATATGTATAACTGTGGATTGACACTTAGACAGTATGTTTGGGGGCCTCTCTTACTCGTTCAATGTCTGCAGTACTAATAGAGACTTGTGCATTCAGCCACTCAGAGGTGTGGGTGCCTCTTCTTGTCCATGTGATGGTTTCCATTGTTTTCTGAAAACATGTTTTTACATGACAAAATTTGACATTTTGTCTTGTTCTACAGTAAAAATGATCTGAAATTCCTTTGAAACTTTTAAAAATTATTTTAAATAAAAAAATAAAAATAGTTTTATACAGCTAGTACAGTATAAATACAATATATTGATTATTATATCATATATATTATTTTCATGCTATATTCTTATATTTACCTTTAAAATATTGTTATTCATCATCCAAACAAGCTTAAAGGGATAGTTCACCCAAAATGAAATTCTGTTATTAATTACTCACCCTCATCCTTGTTCCAAACCCCTAAGACCGATCATCTTCAGAACACAAATTAAGATATTTCTGATGAAATCTGAGAGCTTTCTGACACTGCATAGACAGCAATGCAACTGACATGTTCAAGGCCCGGAAAGGTAGTAATGTAGAGACTGACACAGAAGAGAAGAATTGGGCATAATGTAGCTATGTTTGTTTTCTTTGTGCATAAAAAGTATTCTCGTAGCTTCATAACACTACGGTTGAACCACTGACATCACATGGACTATTTTTACAATGTTCTGACTACATTTCTGGGCCTTGAATTTGGCACTTGTCTATGCAAGGACAGAAAGCGCTCGGATTTCATCAAAAATATCTTAATTTGTGTTTCGAAGATGAACGGTCTTACGGGTTTGGAACGACATGAGGGTGAGTTGTTATTGACAGAATTTTCATTTTTGGGTGAACTGTCCCTTTAAGATTCACAATGAGACATTCCCTGTTAAACATACCGTCTCAACAAGCAGATCCAAGTTTCCAAGAGATGCTCCTGACATGTAGTACCAGAATCCAATACAGACGTCAGCGCTCTGAATTACCATCGGTGTTGAAATGACAGCTGTCTCACTGCTTTCATGTTCTCCAGACATATTTACAATAAGATAAAACCCTGTAAGAGAAAAGATGCAGACGTATGACAACAAAATACAGACTGATCTGCTCTGTCCAGTAAATGGTGAAATAATGAATCTTACCATTGTTGTTTTTTAAGGTGTGGTCATATAAAGGTCCTAGCAGTGGTTCATTCACCTGTCCACCCATCTGATGGGACCAATCAAATCCATCATCTGTCTCCTGGACCCAGTCACATAGTCCTGCAAGCAAACATCTGGGAAATTTAGCTCAAAATAAACACATATAGACTTGTATATGTAGTCTAGATTTTGCTCATTCATCTCTTACCCTCCTCAAAGTTGCAGTCCATGGAGGAGGCGGGTGGAGAGGTGGGCTCGGTTGTGGGTGCAGGTGTTGTTGCGGTAAGATCAGAGCAGCGTGTATTCCGTCTGATATAGATGTCATCCAAACCAATGACTCCTCCGTCTAAGTATCTATGCATGGCTTCAAACACAATCTGCAAACAGTGAAGTTTAAGTCAACTACTGTCAAGTATCTGATGGTGTGACATGTGCATCAGTCTCTCACCTGGTGTCGTTCAGTTGATTTGTAGTCTATAGTGAGATTGTGCCACACATTGTTCTGATTGCCAGTTCGATTCCACAGGCAGCGCAGAGAACCGGACTCATTTACATAAACTGATAGTTTGAGCTTGTCTACAACAACAAAAACAAAATATACAATGAATGAAAATCATGGTGTTTATACTGCCTCAAATAGGAGTTGGTTCCAGTACAAAGTCATGTCATTTTACCAGCAGCTGTTGCTCAAAGCCCACAATATTTCAAAGTGAAAACTGTCTACGAAGATGCTCACCACTGCTCCACATATTCATGTAGTACCAGAACTCCAAACAGCCTTGAGATTCAGGCTCCATCACCTCGCTCTCAAGATGAGCAATTTTATCTACTCTGGCATTTGTCTCAAAGGCCATGTAGTGCCCTAGATAGAGGAGAACCAGTCAGAACATAGTAGCAGCCACTTAAAGGAACAGTTCACCCAGTTAGACCTGGTTTATTATAGTAGCATATCTAACATTACAGCCCTTAGGCACTTTGTACTTTCCTGTGCTGCACATGTGCCCATGGGTACTTCCAAGAGTCAATCATTGCATAGGAGCATTATTCTGATACATACAGCATTAAGCAATGTGTTGATATTTACCCATGGCAGTGTTGGTGGTGTGGTCAACCTCAGGAGCAAATAAAGAAGTGCTCGTTGCAGAGGTCCAAATCCAGTCAGTACTGGAGGTATTGACATGAGTATTCAACCATCCACACATGTCCATCTCAAAATCACAAAACCCTGAAGAACATTATATGCACTGCTTCATTTAGATGGTATAACAGTCACACTGTTGTCAAGAGGTTTATGGGGTGAATAGACATTCAAGGGGTAGTTCACCCAAAAATGAAAATTCTGTTAATAATTACTCACGCTTATGTCGTTCCAAACCTATAAGACTTAGAAACAAAAATTAAGATATTTTTGATGAAATCTGAGAGCTTTTTGACCCTAGACAGCAGTGAAACTACCACATTCAAGGCCCAGATAGGTAGTAAGCAACATACGTGGAAGACTGACAAGGAAGAAATTGCTGAATAAAGTCATTTTTTTTGTTTTTCTCATAGCTTCATAACATTGTGGTTGAACCACTGATGTCACATGGACTATTTTAACGATGTGCTTACTACCTTTCTGGGCCTTGAATGTGTCAACAGCATTGCTGTCTATGTAGGGTCAGAAAGCTCTCGGATTTGAAGCAACACTCCACTTTTTTGAAAATAGGCTCATTTTCCAACTCCCCTAGAGTTAAACAGTTGAGTCTTACCATTTTCTAATCAATTCAGCTGATTTCCAGGTCTGACGGTAGCACTTTTAGCAGAGCTTAGCATAGATCATTGAATCCCATTAGACCGTTAGCATCTTGCTCAAACATGACCAAAGAGTTTCTGTAGTTACATCATGTACTAAGATCTACTAAGATACCTGTGCAAGCAGGTGGTCACGCTGGTTATGTTCACGGAAGTTAGTCTATTTTCAGGCGCTGCGTACACTGTAAAATCTAATTAGTTGGGCTTACTTAAAAAAAGCATGCAAACCGATTGCCTTAAAAAAACTAAGTAAAGTAAAATAAGAATAGTATGTTGTACTGACAAATGCTTAGTTAGTATAGTTTACTTACACGAGAGTTCTAGTAACTAAAAAAGAACTGTAGGGGGTACTTGATCATTTACTTTAGGCTTACACTTGACTTAGTATAGCTACTCACTGACTCCCAGAGTGCATTGCGGCATGAATAAATTATGCAATTGCTTTGTTTTACTGTTGTTGTTTTTATTTGCTAATTTTATTTACTGACTTGTGTCAGCAGTAACACAACAAAAAGAGAAAATAAAATAATATAATGGTTATTGTCACAATTAATAAAAATAAATAAAACTGAATTGTTACCATCGTTGTGATTCACATGCTGAATGTTGAAGTTTGTGACTTGAGCACATTATCACAAATATTAAAGGACTGTCTCAACCCAATAAAGTTTCTCAAGGTGTTTATGAAGAACAATAAAATTGTAAAAGATCATTAATAAACATAAAAAACACATTAGCTAAAGAATTGGAAAGATTTAGCTAATCGAAATATCAGAACTCGAAGGTTACCTTCTAAAAGCAACCTACTTATTACTTTTCTTCCCTTGAAATCAAAAACTATAACTTCATGTTGCATTGCTGCATCAATAGGAAGAAAATTATAATAAGAAAAGCAAAGTTCCAAGTGCCCAACCAAACGGAACATTAATCACTATAATGGTAAGTAAAAAAAATAAAATAAAATAAGAAACACCAACAACATTTTACGAAAATCAACATCAATTTATGAAGTCAGCTTATGTGATGTTCTCTCAAATATATAGTTGTATTGAAACAACATTCAAGATGACTTTGGGAAATGAGTGAATGTAACAAGTGAAAAATAACTGCAGATTAACAATTGCCACCTCAAAAAAAAAATTGCTTTTCTTCTTCTTCTGTTGTTATTTTCCAAATTAGCAACATATTAGTGCACTGCTGGCTCTCACTGGTTTATTAATGTCATTGGTTTCTTTGTGGATACTTGAATATTTTAAGTGAGCATCACTCAAAGTAGTAAGTAAACTGTTTTACTCGCTTGAAAGTAGCTGTAACTTAATAAAACCTAGTAAGTATAGCAACTAAGTAAAGATAACTAATTATATCTAAGTAAGGTAAACTATTGGATTTTACAGTGTAGTATCATTGTGCCTGCTGCACCCATAAAGTTCCTTGATTATTACGCTGAAATGAGAGTATAGTTCCTAGCCATATAGGCCTAGAAAATCACAACTTTTCATTTTCCGTCGGTCTTAGTAAACAATGTAACTACAGAAGAGTCAAATAGTTTTAAATAGGAAAAATATTGAAACTCTTTGGTCATTTTTGAGTGAGATGCTAACGGTCTAATCAGATTCAATGATGCTAAGCCATGCTAAAAGTGCTACCACCAGACCAGATCGTCTGAATGGATTTGAAAAAGGTAAAACTCAACTGTTTAACTCTAGGGGAGTTGGAAAATGAGCCTATTTTCAAAAAAAGTCAAACGTTCCTTTAATCAAAAATATCTTAATTTGTGGTCCGAAGATGAACAAAGAACTTACAGATTTGGAACGACATGAAGGTGAGTAATTAATAAATTTTCATTTTTGGGTGAACACCATTTTACTGATTCAAGACATGAAGCAATGAC
The DNA here is from genome assembly GCF_022985175.1 of Labeo rohita. NCBI lineage: Eukaryota > Metazoa > Chordata > Actinopteri > Cypriniformes > Cyprinidae > Labeo > Labeo rohita. The sequence goes on along the minus strand of NW_026129866.1, from coordinate 13,007 downwards.
ACAATAATAATCTTGTGGTTATGAAAGACTCACCCTGAGGTGGGCAAGGGTCATTTAGGATTGTTAGGTCATCAATAGCAATATCATGCATCTGCTCATCTCCAACCACTGCTTCAAATATAACCTGTTATCCAAGCAGAAAACAAAGGCTGAGACATGACTAGATCACAGCACACATTTGTTTTTGTGCAGAACTCAAGAGGTCAGAATAACTACACTACCTCTTTCTCCACTGACAGACTTTCAAAAGTACATTACGCATACATTATGCAAGTGGCTTGAAGAAAAGATTACTGTAATGTCACTTGTTTAATAATAGGTTATACATTACATATCCACCTACACAACACTGCAAATCCAGGTCAGATTTATTGGCCAATAAACATTGGGCAATCAGTGCTTCCTATCAGATTATATTATAATTATATTGACATTGTTCTTTAAAGTTCCAAGTTAAAATTTTTCAGGTACTGATAGTGAGACTGTAGTTCTCATATATTATATCAGCTGTACTTCATGACTCTACTTTAAAAGAGACTTTGATGGCTGTATGAGTGCATTCACAAACATTCTTCACCTGTTGAACGTGATATTAAAAGCAAGCAAAAGACATAATCGGACACCTCCCAATTATATCATTTAATTCCGATTTTAGCATTTTACAAGGGAAGAGCACTTAAACAAGTATTGCAAAATAAAGGGTTTTATATAGTTCACGTATATAGCACTTATAGTTTACAAGGTACTCTCGTGAATGCGCATCTAAGACTGGCATGTAAGAGAAGAAATTGTTGTTATTTTAAGTCATTTTTTTTCTAACAAGTTGAATCTCTGCTGTCAAATGAACTATTTTTAATGATGTCCTTACTAACTTCCTGGCGCTTGAAAGTGGTAGTTGTGTTCCTGTTATACCTGTCAGAAAGCTCTTGGATTTCATGAAAAATACCTTAATTTGTGTTCAGAGGATGAACAGGTTTTACGGGTTTGGAGCAACATGAGGTTGAGTAATAAATGAGTTTTTATTTTGGGTAAACTATCCCTTTAAATAAAATAAATAATGGATGTGTATTGCATTCACGTCGCAATTAATCAGTTCCAATCTCTGGGTCCAGCTGATAACACACTCTAAGTATAGCATGCAACATGCGCAAATCATCTGCTCGCACCTTATATGGGCTGTGAGGACTTATGACCGTTGCTCTGCCGTGTCTCCAGTGTTGTCCTTGATCTCCACTTGCACTCCACATGGGAATTTGAGATCTGGCACCATTCAACTCCTGGATATAGATGTTAAGAGAACCCACGTCTCTTCCATTCATGTGGTACCAGAACATCAAACACTCTCCGTGTTCAGAGGTCGGTTGATTGACATCCGTCATTATGCTGCCTCTGCTGCCTTTGTGGTGCTTCCACAGTTGTGCACTCAGGTAAAAGCCTATGGATAAAAACAATATGAATTATTGAATTATTATGAATTATTATGCTGTAGGTGGATATTCGCACCCTTATCGGTTTCTAAAGTATGGTCTGCTGCAGGGCTGGGAGTGCCAGTGGCCAGTTCTCCATTGGTTCGGATCCAGGTAAAATCAGTTGTTGGATCAGGCTTCAAGCCGCATAGAGAGCCTTGGAATGTACATTCCCGCTCAGCCGGACAGGAGCCATTTACACTGCTTGACACCTGCACGTCATCTATAGCGATGTAGCCGTCTGTGTCTTCCAGGATGCCCTCGAATATAAACTATAAGATGCAATGCATGAGAACACACATGTACATATATAGGCATGAACAGGTACAGTGTGCTCAATTTGGTGGCCTACCTGAATTGGTTCTTCACTGTCTGCGAAACTAAGGTCCACAAAACGCCATTTGTTGCCTTGATTTCCTGTCCTCAACCATATAAGTGTCTGTGTTCCATTAGCATGTTTGGTGATAAATCTGAGAGAGCCTTCAACGGTCACAGAATCCAAGAATTATTATGACTGTAATTATTATAATGCATGTAAATATAAACAGCCATCTGTCTAATCAACATAAAACATGACCAATGTGTTTGTGAAGAAATGAAAGTCCATCATTGCTAAATTACAAATTACAAGTACAAACTACCATTAAGATGTACCATAAAAATCAAAATTGACCCTATATACTTTCTTAATACATGTTTCTGGTGTTATTATGCATCATTTGTAGGTGCACAAAAAACACCTTTCATGAAATGTCCAACTTTAAACAATCAAGTCCCGCTCTACACTTCCTTCAGTGAAGAGCACAGTGAGAGATGTCATCTTAACTCACCAATGCTTCCACCAAAAATCATATACCAGAAGCTGACACATTTGGCCTGCTGTGGAAAGCTGATTAATCTTGCTGTCTCAGGTGGTCTGGAGTACTTTTGTGTTATGTACATGAAATAGCCTGCGCAAAATAAAAATATTTGTTTACTTTAAAGTGAGATTATTGTTTTCAGAAACAAGTAGTGTGCTTAATAAATTATTTTAAAAACATACAGTACATCAGGCAAAATGATGCAATCCAGTGCAACAGTAAAAAAATGTTTTATACAGTTTACTGTTCGAATGTTTGAGATCAGTCATTTTTTTAAAAATAAATTAATACTTCAATTCACCAGTAATGCACTAATTGATCAAAAGTGTCAGTAAAGACATTAAAAATGTACAAAAGATTTCTACTTTAAATAAAGGCTATTCTTTTGAACTTTTTTATTCATCAAAAAATCCTAAAAAGATGTATTGCAATTTTGGCCAAAATATTAGGCAGCACACCTGTTTTCAACACAATCTTTCTTGACCAAATCAGCAAATTAGAAAGATTTCTGAAGGATCGTGTAACACTGAAAACTTGGGAAATGTTTTTTTCTGTTTTATTTTTTCCAGACTCTGTTTTATTGGTTAAATTAGAAAGATATTAATAGAAAAGTGTGTCTAATTAATCTAAATCATATATATTTACCAGAACCAGTGGTGTGATCATGTGTAGGTCCCTGATAATCAAAGGAAGGGTTCTGTGCACTTTCTCTTTTCCATTGGAGTTCAGCTGACTGGTCGTTGTACCAGGAACACACGTCTTTCTCAAAGTCACAGCTGAGCTGGTCTGAACCTGCAGGAATGTCTCCCTTTGCACAGTCTGTCAGTGTAATGTCATCCAGCATGACATCCTGATTTCCAATGTATACAGGTTCCACCAAAAATGAAAGCTGTGGTTTTGAAATCGAATAAGTCACACATTGAACATTGACAAATGAAGAACAGTATATGCAAATAAATCTGTAACACTCTTCCAATTAGAGTGTCAAAAAACAAAAACAATTAAGAATAATTAAGATGGCTGTGCATGCAGTGCATTACCTTTGAGCCTAGAGGACAATTACCGAGTAAAAAACTAGCATTTTCCCAACCGTTAGTCTGGCCCTTTCTAATTGACCATAACTTTACAGATGAAGTGTTGGTGATCAAACTCAGGGAGAAGAAGGAAGACGTATCTGCGGCATCATGGAGATGATACCAAAAGCTGAAATATAAAGTCATAGAGCTGACTAAAGAGAAAAGAATTATAAAAAATTATACAAAAACTATATACAGATAAACATGCAGTAAAGCCTTGACTTGAAACTAAATGTTTGTGCTGCTTCCGCACCTAAACTTGCATCCAAGTTCAGTGGCCTGGGAAAGTGTGTACTCCAACTTTGCTTCTGACCAAATATCTGGATCCTCACCTTCTATATGCATAACTCCACCTATAAATAATACAGAAGTCTAAATATAAAAAAAATTCAAGTGGTATCAAATGAAGCCCAATGATTGTCCTAGGCCAAAGGCCTACCCCAGGGGGATCCTGTGGTGTGGTCCACACCGGGGATAGCACTGATGTTTGCCATCTCACGTCGCCATTTATACTCATCATGACTGGACTCATGCCATCCGCATGCATGTTCCTCAAAGTCACAAGAGCCTGTGAGGAAGGATATTTCTTATATTGTGAATTTAGTATTGCATTGTAAAACTATAATTATTAATTTATTTGCATGCAATACCACAAAACAGTATCACAGTTATATATTCATGACAAAGACTGTGTGATCAGCAAGGAAAAACATAATCTGATGAGAATAAGAGCGAAAGATATAATGCAGTAACTACCACAGAACTCTTCATCTGATCCATCTGCACAGTTGGGGTGGAAATCACACACTTGCTCCATGGGAATACAGGCTTCAGAATCAATACACTGGAACTGTCCATCAGGACAGGAGGCTGAGCCCATCGAAACTGCTTATAAAATCCAAAATGCATAATGGTGAAAATAAAAGAAAGCAAATTATGCATTCTGCATTTAGAGCGGTATAAAGTGTCAGATACAATTTTATCCACAAACAAACTTTTAAACGCACATACTCTTTCTTTATTATCACTAAGTTGTCAAAAGCATGAAATAACTTATAATAATATAAAAATTATGTAGCGACCATTGCCCTGATAAAACATCTGCACACTCTTGGCATTTCTCAATCTCGGCGCTATGCTATTTGGGATATTCTGTGTATCCTGAGCACTTTACTGAAGTCTCCATTGTCTAATATCTAAGTCTCTATATCCAAATTTTTGACTGGAACCTTATAATATTAAGGAAAGAATTTCATAAAACCACACATTTTGCATGCAAAACCATTGGTTCTGATGACCTTCCTGACCTTACCATTTTCCCTCATGGCTTCAGAGGAAAAGAACACTAAACACTAGAATCTATTTTATCGAGAACTGATATAAAAAGAAAACATTTGGCCTCACCTAGCAGCAGTAGAAACAGTGCTCTCATTTTGATGAGAACATGGATGAACAGGGTCTCAATAAGCTACTGTTCCTCCAAACGTCTTTGCTTGCCAATGCACGAATGTGGGGCCAACGGAACAAGTCATAGAGACTAGAGATCACTCCTTATCTAGATCATTTGTAATATGGAATGCTAATCAGTGTGTTTTAAAGTTCAGTGGACCCAACAACCTCAAATATAACTTTTTACCTGCTTGTTTTTTATTACTTCCTGAGGTCAGATAAAGAAGCATACTGTACAGCAGTATTACAGACAGTATAATGCCATTACAACAGCTCACTTGGTGAAACTTATACGCAGACGTTATATCTAATACTTACAGAGTAAGATAAATCCTGCAAGGCAAGCATGTAAGACTTGCGTAACTTTGAATTCTGTCATGCTCCATGACATTATGGTTTACTGCTTTAACTGCAAGGTCTGAGTAAACTTTTTTTTCTACACTCTAAAAAATGCTGGGTTAAAAACACCAAACTTGGGTTATTTGGCAACCCAGTGCTGACTAAATATTGGACAGAACACATGTGGGTTATCTTGACCCAGCTGGTTGGGTTAAATGTTTTTACCCAACATGATGGGTTGTTTTATTTAAGTCTTCATTAGAAAAAAAGGATAAATATGTACTACAAGGTTTATGCAAGATTAAGTAGTACTGAATAAACTACAGGTAAAAAAAAAAAAGCTCAGAACAGGTGCAAAAATATGCCCCTGGCTGGGTCCTTGTAAAGCACAACCATGATTTCAACATGCAAACACGATAGAAGTATTGAGCAAGCAGCACTAGTTCCAAGAAACAATAAATAACATGAATCTTCGAACATAAATAATTGCACCTTTGACCAGTCTTAAACTCGTCAAGGCACATCAAAGGCACAATTTAGGTGACTCTTAATATATTGCTTTCACCTGGAATACAGTAGTCATTGACAGTAGTCAACATCTGAAGTGGATCAAAACCTTTCATCAAAGCTGACCTAAAATCTAAACAATACCTGTTCTTGTCTTAGGACAATTTTTTTGATCCACTTCAAATGTTGACTACTGTATACATACTCAATGCCCAGAGTAAAAGAAGAAACTTACGACAACTAGTGGCGGCTGGGGAAAAATCACAAATTGTTAGAAGAGCACCAATGTCATCACTCTCAAATTCACCATAGCTGTTTTGTAAACAAACAAACAAATAAATAAATTAATAAAATAAAAATCTAAACTTAAAAAAAAAACAAATAAATGAACAAAAAATTAACTAGCGAAGATGGAAAAGGTGATATAAAATAGGTAAAAACAGTACATGTTGTAATGTACTTCCTTAATCATGCATAACTTACTCAGATTCTGGAATCCAATTCAGTCACAATTCAGAGTTTGCATTTCTCTTTTTAAGTTTCTAATTGTAATTTTAATAATAAATTGAGCAACCGTGAGGTTGCACTAACCGTAGTCGACATTGTGCAATACATTGTGTTTCACACACAGATCATCAATGCCAGTAGGCAGACAGGTTCCCCACTTCTTCTCTTACTCACTGTCCTCTGAGTGTCCCCACAATGCAAACTCAGCACAGAGGACATAAAAACAGATGCGGCTGGAATCACTGTTGGAAGCGAGAGACGGAAATGAATGATTATGTAACAAGACCAAAAAGGAAGTGAAATTTGCTTTCCTCCATCAAACTTCCTTATACTTCATGAGTCAACTCCACAAATCCAAACACATGGAACCACAAAGGCAGACTATCAGTTTGACCTGTGAGGTGATTAGATAAAACTGCAAAGGTGACAAAAAATACAGAACTGTTACTTAGAAAACCATTTCAAGGACATGCAATTTTACACATTGGCATAGACAAAATATTGAAAACCAAAGTACTATGATTTTTTACGACTATAATCAACAATTTATATTTTTCTATTTTTGTTTTATATATCCTTGCATATAAGAGTTCATATTTTCAGTATTTTCTGTTGCAATAAAGACTGAAATTGTTGCTGGGCTTTGGGATGTGCTCAGCTTCTCAAATAAGGAAATATACATCCAAGCAGAGAGCTGATGAGGGGCTCCAGCCCCACCAACACCTGATTCAAGAAGAGGGTTGCCAGGTTTTCACAACAAAACCTGTCTAATTGCTACTCATGACTAGCCCAAGAGTAGGGAGGGGGGTTAAAATTAGCATTCCAATGGCTAAATATTAAGTTATTGGGGTTGCTTTTATCTGCGGACATGAAAAATAACCCATGGCATCAGTGTTAAGTAGCCCAGTTCCACAGGAAAACCGCAGACTTGGCAACACTGCTCAAGAATGCATGTAGCCCACTTGCAACCAGGAACTTTTATGTCAAGGTACGATTATGGCAATAATAACCATGATGATATTCTTTACGATGGTCATTATTCCTTAGTTATCACAGTGTGCAATCCATAAAGCCCGAGATAAAAACAGTCATGCTGCTATTCTGTACAATAACAAGATTCTGAAAGCGTTTTTGTTTTTGAACATTTATCAGACACAATTTGACCAGTTAGTTGAAAAACTCGGCTTGGAACCAGTGGAACGGAACGACAGAGATTTCCCCTGCCAGTTCATGTGTTTGTTTAGTCCGTGGTCAAGCTCCACTCTGGGTTTTTCATTTCGAGATCTCCGCGTCATCTTGGAGCGAGGGAAAACACAAACGCTTGCAGACAAAGTTGCAGACAAAAATGCGCTTTTGTTCGTGAATCCCACATTTTGAATGTCAGGTTGGATTAAACCTATGAAAACTGTACCTAAATTAAACCTATGAAATAAAACGTGCACGGCAAGATACTGATAAGAAACACCACAAACAATTACACATCCGATTCACGACCCAATGACTCTTATGAGTTGGCTAATTTAATGAATCATTCAAAAAGATCCACGACTCGAGTTTCTGTTTTGAGAAATCAGAAGATCCTTCTTTCAATCTGTCATAGGGTAGTCATACTTTTATTATAAATACCAAGTAAGTCTGCAGGATATGCAGTACAGATACAGTAAATGCAGTGGTGTAACTTTGTTTTAAAAAGCGGGAAGTGGGTGGGACAGGAGTTTGTTTAGAGGTATGGAGGTTTAGAGTGTGTGTGGTTAATGTATTGACATAGAACTCGTTTTTTTAACGTGATAGTTTTATTCTTACATGTACTGTAACAATATGTATTATTACCCCCAAGATAATTAATGTCAGTGAATAAACACATAGGTACGCATGTGTTTTCCCAAACAGTGTAGTGGTAGAAGTTTTGGGTTGTAATCCGCCCTCGCATATTTTTCCCCCTTACTAAAATCAAAGATGTTCATCAGTGATCCTATATTATGAGGAGGGACACGTTTGTGTGTATTTTGTTTTGATTTTTAACCGAAATGAATAGTCTCTGCAACATCAAGCGATAGACTGACTCCATCGCGTGTAAACACTGAGCACGAGCCGCACTGAGAACGTTCCGTCACTAATAACATCGCAACGAATGTTAAAGGAGAAGTCCACTTCCAAAACAAAGATTCACATATAATGTACTTACCCCCTTGTCATCCAAGATGTTCATGTGTTTCTTTCTTCAGTCATAAAGAAATTATGTTTTTTGAGGAAAACATTTCAGGGTTTTTCTCCATATAATGGACTGATATGGTGCCCCAATTTTGAACTTCCACAATGCAGTTTAAATGCAGCTTTAAACAATCCCAAATGCGGTTGTAAACGATCCCAGCTGAGGAAGAAGGGTCTTATCTAGCGGAACGATCGGTTATTTTCATTTTACAAAATACAAGTTAAATACTTTTTAATCTCAAACGCTCGTCTTGCCTTTCTCTCCCTGAAAAATTCCAATCGTATTTTCTCCCTCAACTTCAAAAATCATTTCAAAATCATCCTACATTGCTGCAGAAGTACCGACCCAGTCTTTGCAAAGTGAACATGCAAAGGAGATCGCCCTTAACAAAAAGAGTAAAACAGCGATAAAAACAGTTTATGCAGAGTAACACAAGATGAGTGTTTGACATTAAAAAGTATATAAAATGTATTATTTTTATGAAAATAACCATTACACTAGATAAGACCCTTCTTTCTTGGCTGGGATCGTTTACAACCACATTTGGGATCATTTGATGCCACATTTAAACTGCATTTTGGAAGTTTAAAATCAGGGCACCATATCAGTCCATTATATGGGGAAAAATGCTGAAATGTTTTCGTCAAAAAAAAAAAACAATTTCTTTACGACTGAAGAAAGAAAGACATAAAGATCTTGGATGACAAGGGGGTGAGTACATTATATGTGAATCTTTGTTTTAGAAGTGGACTTCTCCTTTAAGCATGATTTTAGAAACAACAGACTCCAGCGCCAGATCGCACCTTATTTAACAGAAATGAATGTTTTATCAGCATTGGTGTGTCCGTGCCACGAGATGTTCAGAAAAGCGGTGGGGACGATATCAACCCTGTCAAAATTACGCCTATGAGTAAATGGCATTATGATACATTGTTGCCAGTTCAACAGTTCTTGCGGTTCTATTCTCAGAATTGAAGACAAATATATTTTGGTTGCCACTGAGACAGGCTCAGACAGGAGATACACTGATAAGACCCTCAATGGTTAATGGTCAATGGTTCTGAGTAAACAGAATTATAAAGTCCTGCACCAGAAACAGAGATGAAGAGCCCCTGTAGACAGAAAGAATTAAAATATGAAAAATCTTTTTTAATGTGTGTATTATGGAAAAAGTGTGTTTGTACCATATTCCTTTACACCATGTGATTTAATTTTTACCATAAAATGCAGATACTTTCATAAATTTTAGTATAGCTTAAGTGCCCCATCTCACTATATTTAATATCTTTGTATCTGAGATCATTCTGTGTATGTAGCTGATCAGGGTTATAAATTAACTTTTCCATTAAGGTGCAATATTTCATTTTTTTTACATTTGTGAGGGCAATTTTTATAATCACTTTATTATGATAATCACCATACTTTGTTGTCTTTCATGTCAAATACTTACATTTCCCCATTTACTTTAATCAAATATTTTAAACTGTTGTAAATAACAATAGACTGTTTAAAATGATGTAAAAAATCAGGACCTCATACACAGGGCTGTAATATTATGACATTGTAGATTATTGCTCTTTATTGTAATAATGGTTATTAATATTAATACTGAAAACAAAATAAAATGTCACATTTTGGCTTTACAGACAAACATGTCAGTCCATGATTTAAGTCTAGTCTAGCACAAGTTATGCAAAACTCACGGTATAGTCATTAAAGCTACAAAATTAATATATAATAATCTTTATTTACATTGCACTGTGTTGTTTATGATGAGGGAATTTGTGAGCTTGCGCAATCAACACAGCTCTGGCATTTTCAGCACTGACTAATCTAAGCACCTTGAATTGGCCAGTGCATTCCTAAGTTCAACAGAAACGTGTTTGATTGGTTGTAAGGCTCAACGGTGCACAAAACAGTGCGTAAGAGCAATCTGATGCAGTGTGAGTGAATCTAAATGTAATTCCTTGAATTGATGCTTTTCATTCATTTTCACATTTCATTTTAATTGCTAAAGGTGTAATACATTTGTTTAATTGTGCAGGGGCATTTTTTGCTCCTTTGGCTTAAATTTTTGGGGCATTTTTGTTCATCTTGGTGGCATTTTTACTATAAGATCTCATCTCCTACACACAGAAAAAAAATGGTGCTTCAGCGGTTCTTTGGTGTGATTGTGGTGCTATATAGCACCGTTAGTGTATAAAGAACTGGTCAAGCCCCTGTCTGGTTCTTCAGTGGTTCTTTGGGGTCGTTAAGGTGCTATGCCATACAAAGAACCTGTTAAGCCTCTGAATAAGGATCTCTAACTCTCTCTTAAACTCTTCAGTTGGGGAAAGGATTAAAAACAACATTAACATACAGTGTATTTCCTGAAGATCTTAAGGCCCCCATAAGGAAATATTTCCCACGTAAGACCTTTTGACCTCAGAAAAGCATAAAAGTGATTCAAGACATTTTGCCATTGTAGTAAATATATTTACTACTATTGTAGTAATACAAGCCCCTATGATTGTTTCTATTGAGCACCATTTTTGTTGAAGTAATAAAATGCTATACACAGCAAAATCCCCAGTGTTAATTTAACACTCTGAGTGTGGACACATATAAACACTGAAGCAGTGTTAAAGTTAACGAGATAATTAGGTGATTAACGAAGTGATGATTGATCATTATTGAAGACACCTGATGTTAATAAGCAGAATCACCAAAGGAGAAAACCAAAAATTTTAAGCAACCATTATAGTGGTCAGTGTTTGCATTAGTTGGGCTCTTGACCCTTGAATCATCAATATTAGGTCTTGTTTGGCTGCAATTACTGAGTTATAACAGCCAGACAAGCAATGAGCAAAAAACAATAAGATGGCATTGGCTGTGCTTGATTTAATCTTCTTATTTGACATAGAATTTCCTTACAGATTACAAAAAAAAAAAAAAACTGTGAACAAAAGATCAATCAGTTTTGCCATAATCAGACAGATGATGAAAAAAAGTTTGTCTTAATTTAGACACACAGACATGAAGAATCAGTGTGAGAGTCACAAGAACGGTGACCATCAAAAAGCGTGTTGTAGCCAATCAGAACTCATCCATGACTCCCATCATGCATTGCGGCATGAATAAATTATGAGAGTTCAGAGTTGATCTGTTTATCTGAATATGCCGTTTGTCACCATTGTTGAGATTCATGGGCTGGTTCTTGATGTCTATGTGTGCCTAGGTAAAATACTTGTTTTTTAAAAACAGATTGTAAAAAAAATCTTTCCAAGATGAAATGCTGGATCTTCCATGGATTGTCAAGGCTATTACAATAAGCAAAAAAAAAAAAACCCTAACTTAGAGATCACACTCTAGGTGATTTACATCAAACAATAAATATGTTAAAACATAATCACCTGGTGACTTCAGCTTTTGGTTTGTCCGGCTGTTATAACTCAAATACAGCAGCCAAACAAAATCTAGAATTAAAGATTTAAGGTTGAAGAGCCCAACTAATGCAAACATTGACCACTATAATGGTTGTTTAAAAAATTTGGTTTTCTCCTTTGGTGATTCTGCTTATTAACATCAGGTGTCTTCAGTAATGATCAATCATCACTTTGTTAATCACCTAATTATCTCATTACCTTTAACACTGCTTCAGTGTTTATATGTGTCCACACTCAGAGTGTTAAATAAACACTGGGGATTTTGCTGTGTATGGTACATCTGATGGTTCTATATAGAACCATTTGACAAAGGTGACATATAGCACCTTTTAAAATAGGTGCTATATAACACTAAAAGTGGTTCCCCTATGATTACGAGCCAAAGAACTATTTTTAGTGCTATATAGCCCCATTTGTTTTTAGAGTGTACCCTGTGGCAGACGTGGGACTGTTGAGGAAACTGTTTTTTATGCCAGTTTATAAAGCATGGGATTTGGGAGGCACGGTTCAGGAGGGTGTAGCTCTCCTCTCTTGTAGTTATCTGACAACTGGTTCTCATGAGCCAGAAAGATAGTCACGTCATAAAAAGGGGTAAATGTAAATTTATGCAACATAAACTGAAATACCATTAATATTAACAATATTATTATTAATTATATATGTATGAATATAAATATGATTTATAAAGTAACAGGTGGGGTCCCAGACAGTATATCTAACAGTATTAGGGCATGCAGGACCTTAACATATTTTCTTATGTGGTAAATTGCTGTCAGCACAAGTTTTTACACAGGATGTCCAGGAACAGGAGTACAAGGCATAACAGGAAATTGCATTCAGATCATAAATTTTAAGTGTAATTCAGTTTTTTTCTACAGCTATTGTTGTGTATGCTGACATGGCAGAACCATTGCTGGGAAGAGGGAATCAGTCTCAGTGATTTAGGAGATGACAGCGACTATAGGTTTGACTTCTTCCAGACAGAAAAGTCAGATGTGAATAATCATTGCGTATTATACCAAATGATCTGTGTTCCTTGAATCCTCAAACCAAACAAATTCACGAAATCAAGCTGACTAAGACCATATTTTCGATAACTGAGCAGATACCTCCTTTTTTTCCAAGGAAGCCTTGTGACGATAGTGTTTCAACAGTTTTGAAGAAAA
>NW_026129865.1:484702-507568 GCF_022985175.1 Labeo rohita | reverse complement strand
CGCAAGAAATCTCTGTCAAACTCGTCTACATGAAACTAATGATACATTTTCTCTATGTCACACATAAGTGCAATGGGATGTTGATGGAATCGAATTAAGATGCCATGTAAGCTATTTATCAGATCAGGACCTTGAAGTAGATGATCATTTAAGGAATAACCTTGATACCTTGCAGAGCAATCGAAGACTACACGTAGTTTGTCTGCCTTCTTCGGATGAAAAACACCATGATGTGGCAAGTACCATGTTTCTCCTTCTTTGCCATCATCATACACTTCCTCAGCATCTTCTCTCTGAAGGATTTCACTCATAAACTCACTGTAACGTTTCTTATATGATTCATCCTTTGCCATCTTTCTTTTGAGATGATCAAGTCTAATCACAGCATGGCTTCTGTTGTTTGGCAAAATGGGCCTTTCTTTAAAGGGAAGTGGCATTTGGTAATGACCATGAACATTTCTCTGTATACCTTGCTTCAACTTTTCAAGAAAATTAATGTCATCCCGAGATACTTTTGTGGTCTCTTCTTCCATATCTTTAAAATCACTCTCTAGAACTTGTAGCACATTGGCTGGTGTGATAGGAGGAAACTCCTTAACTGCAGTACGGTGACACAGTCTGTTGACTTCAGACAAATCAGAATTTGGTGAGGAAGCAGCCTACTATACTCCATCCTAGATCTGTCCGAATAGCGTAGGGCTCATCATCTCCTCCTAATATCACTTCTTTGGGGGCCATTGATCTTGAACAATTGTAGCCTATTAATAGACTAACATCACAGTCCTGTAATGGAGGTATTTCGTTAGCAATAACCATGAGATGATTCCAATTTTGAGCAACTTTAGAAGTAGGAATGTGGTTACGATTAGCTGGTATGCAATCTTTAGTATAAGTAGGAGGCAAATCGATATAATTACTGGATTTATATGCGCTCACCTGAAGTCCTGAAGACCCTCTCACTTTGAAGGATTGTACTTTTCCCAAGCATGGTTGTAAGTTTCAATCTTACTGGGAACATTGTTGCTTGTAAAGCATCACTCACGCCTTTTTCAATGAACGTAGTATCACTTTGAGAATCCAGTAATGCATATACTAACCTTTCATGGTTTGGATTTTGCTTTGCAGACACCCAGACAGGAACAATCATAGAGGTATGCACATTGTGATCTTCTCCAGCCACATTCAAGGCCACTGAATTCATCGTATCATCAAGATCGCTTTGGGTTTGAACTGCAGAAGATGAAGTCTTCACCATTTTCACAAAGTTACTATCATGCAAACTGGTTGGATGCTTTCTCTTACAGATATCACAAATGAGACGACAACGACACTCCCTCGCACCGTGACCAGATTTCAGACATCCATAAAAAAGCTTCTTCTCCTGAACATATCTTCGTCACTCTTCCAGCGGTTTGCTGAGAAAATTATTGAGTTGATGGTTACTCTTCTGACAGAACATACATGGAGCTCTGTTCACAGATTTAACCACATTTTGACTCTCTACGTTTGATTGAGTAACAAGAACCCGAACTCTGCTTCGCTTGGTCTCCTTTAAATTTATCTTTTCACTAGCAAGTTCTGAGTTACGAAGAGCGTGAAAGGACGTAACTGGATTACAGGTAGGGCTGTGCAAATATCGAATGCGATTATGATGCGCATCTCTTCAGTAATGCCGGTTCCGTGATTAGTCGTAAATTTCCATCACGTGCAGTCAGACGCATTCATTATGGAGCGGCACTCACTACAAAGAGCCGAAATTCACTGACAAGCCGCGCAATATCGCATTCATTATCGGCTCTTTGTAGTGAGTGCCGCTCCATAATGAATGCGTCTGACTGCACGTGATGGAAATTTACGACTAATCACGGAACCGGCATTACTGAAGAGATGCGCATCATAATCGCATGCGATTATTTGCACAGCCCTAATTACAGGCAATCTCTGCTTCAGTGGATACAAACATAGCAAATTCTTTAAAAGTGGGATACTCATGATCGTCAATAAGAGACTGTGTAACTTGGCGATTCCACCTGCTAATTGCCCAGTCCGGTAATTTTTGCACAAGCTTCTGGTTCTCTTGATAATCGTTTAAAATTTGAAGACCTTTAACATGAGACATGGCACCCTGACAAGCATTGAGAAAGTCAGAGAAAGTTTGGAGTCCTAGGGCATCTTTTGGATGGATTTTAGGCCAACTTGTTAACCTTTCTCTGAAGGCCTTTTGGATGACAAACGGCTGGCCATAATGACCATTCAACTTGCACCACGCATCCTGATAGGCTTTGTCATCCATTCTAAAGAAAGTGCCTTCCAAGACTTTTCTGGCAGGACCACTCACGTACTTCTTAAGGTAGAACATCTTGTCAGCAGAAGAAAGACTTTTCTGATCAATAAGCACCATAAAGGATTGTTTAAACTCAATGAAATGAATGGGGTCACCTGTAAAGACAGGAGGCTCTGGAAACAGGCAGTTTACTCATAGTCATACCATCTTGAAGCGCTTGAACAAGAAGATGTACATCAGTCGCTGGTGCTTTGACTGACAGCTTTGCGGGCTCTTGATGTACATTTTGATGAATTTCTTGTTTCTTTCGCACATTCACTTGAGCAAACTCAGATTCTTCTGCGCTACTACAATCTTTGGATAAATTAGTCTTTTCTTTCTCAACTTCTTGGCTGTATACTTCAAGTTTAGCTTGAGCTGCTTTCAGATCCTTTTGTGCTTGAATTCGCTCCAGTTCTTTTAACTCAACTTCGAGAGCCTTTTTATGCTGTTCCTCTAACTGCTTTATTCTTTCTTTTTGCTTTGTCTCTTCTAACAAAACATTATATGCAGCTTGCTTAGCTGCTGCTTCTGCTGCAGCATCTACACGATTGGCTTCTAAGTTTGATACAACAGAGCGATGACTAGAATTACTAGCTTCCTGACTAACTTGTGAAACTGTTGAACCAAAGATTGAGCGGGCATACTGATGAGTTAATAAAGTGCGAAGACAACTTTTTCTCTCTCTGCATCAAAGTCTCCATCTATACTCGTTATTCTTTCATTAACGATTTTAGTAATATCGGCTGTGACTGCTTCACATGCATCCATTTTTCTTCTCATCTCAACAGTTGGAGATACACTGCCTAAATTCGTTATAAGCGCCAAGGACCTTATTTTTAGCTGTCTCCAGGGTGTCAATTAAAATAGCCAGCTGAGTTTCTGACGCATCTAATTTAAGATGCTCACGTGCATTACGGGCATCTTCTTTCCACTGATCATATAAAGATACTATCTTTTTCTCTTTCCTTTGCCGTTCTTCTTGTTGATAGGCTAACATTTTTTCGGTAGGAACACGCATACGTTTTGAACGGCATGCACTTTCACTTTGAGTTTCTATGTGTTGGCTATCAACTTGCCTATTTGCCCCTTTTGAACCAGCGTCTGATTTTGACATTCTCCTATATTTGCGATCCACTAAAATTACATAACACTACTCACATTCATAAAGTTAATGCAATAACGTGCTCAGCAGATCCACTTTAACCACATATGCTGAGGCATTAACACTTGAAGCAAAACGGATATATTTTGATATACTTTAACGTTAGTCCATTAACAAGTGAACTGTATGCACAGCAAATGTCCATTAATCTTTAAATCGCGTTCGACAAACAAGAGAAGATTTGTCCCTTCAAAATCAACTTCATTTCCTTATCCTTGGTACTCACTGCGATCCACCAATCAATGATTGGAACAGTTCTCTTCCCTCGAACAGTCCACTAACTCAGTCCATCTGCTGCCCGTAGACGTGTATAATCACCCGCTGAAAGTTCGCTTCAATCTTGACCCGTCAAGTGAGCATTCGCAGCTGTTTCCACCGAGAGCGCCGACGAGTCCGCCGTCACTAATCATGGCGTTCCTTGAAGCAGCACCGCGGGTCAACGATGGCAAGCTCTTACTGTAGCTCCCTGGTTCAACAAAAAGTCGACTCTCCAACTGATGATCCTCGTAGTTTATTCACATATCCACCACATAAATCGCCACTTCATGCCGTACACCATCAATAACCGAATTGAGGATCAACGTAAGAGCTTGTACAAAGAAAAACCAAACAAACAACAAAATCAGTAAACCTTGAAACAAATGTATCAAAACCAAATACAAAATAAACATATCACTTAGACATAATATCACACAAATAGCAAACAAATAATTTTACTACAACAAAACAAAATAGAAACAAAGGTAACAAGAAGTCAAAATACCTTGTTCTCCATTTAAACCAGGAGCTAAACTCCTTATGAACCGTAAACCTTTGAGGCCATGACCATGTGTGTCTGGGTCTCATTCCGTACTGAAATGTTCAGCGCGTACTCGCACTATATCCATTCACGCCAACAAATTTCAAAATAAAAGACTTCTCATTACCATAACACAAATACAATTAAATGCTATACGAAACAAATCAAATCAAAATACTATGAAAACTTGGAAAAAATAAATGAATAACAGAAACATACAACAAAATCATTAACATTGATCTTTTTAATGAAATCTGAGAAATTTCTGTCCCTCTATTTCACAGTTTATGCAACTACCACTTTCGAGCCTCAGAAAGGTAGTAAAGACAGCATTAAAGTAATCCATGTGACTCCAGTTGTTTAACCTTAATTTTATGAAGTGATGTGAATGGTTTATATGCACAAAAAACATTGCATTTTTATTCACACACACAAACAAAAATCTTATGGTGCTTTTGTGAAAATGCGTTGGAGATACCTAATGTATGAATAAAGATGTAATTTTGTTGTTGTTGCTGTTTTTTGCATACACAAGGCATCTGTTAAAAATATCTTTATTTGCATTCTGCACAAAAGTTTTTTATGGGTTTGGAGTGACATGAGAGTAAGTAATTAATGGCAAAATTGGCATTTTTTGGGTGAGATGTGTTCTAATGTGGTTAGAATTGGTCATTGTCCTGTGTTATAAATATTTTCAGTATTTCAAAGATTGTTTTGAAAAATCAGTTTCAAATAAATACTGCTCCTTTGAAAGTTCTATTTGAAAAATACTGAAAATATGTTTTCCACAAAAAATATTGTGCAGCACAACTGTTTTCCACATTGATAATAATCTGAAATGTTCCTTGAGCAGCAAATCATATTAAAAATGTTTTCTGAAGGGTCATGTGACACTGAATACTGGAGTAATTAGGATGAAAATGTAGTTCACATGAATAAATTACCTTTCACAATGTATTCATATAGAAAACATATAGCTATATTTTATAATTTTACTGTTTTTACGGTATGTTTAATCAAATGCAGGCTTAATTTTTGAGCAGGAAAGTGTTTTTTACTTGAAAGATGTATTTAATGTGTCAATAAATGTTTTAGTACTCTTTTGTGAATTGTCTTATTTTGAATATGGGATAAATATAATCATGAATTTACGGTTGAAATTCGGCCTGAAAAAGACGTCTTTTTAACTTTCACTTTACAACCATATTTAGACGTTGTTTAGACGTCTGGCATTGTCGTCCTTTCGACGTCTTTTCGACGAGTTTTTGCTGGGTGGGTAAGAGCATGGCTAGGAGCGATGGCATAAAGCACAAACTAAAAGCAATGGTTAAAACCAATAGCTAAAAAGCTAAAAGCAACGGCTAAAAGCATGGCTAGGAGCGATGGAAATAGCTAAAAGCCTGACTAAAAGCAATGGTTATAATTTGGCCAAGATTCCTATAACATGAATACAATGCATTTGACAAAGAATTGATCGGTAGAAACGTTCAAAGCATGAATTTTCAAATTCATATATACCAAACATGAATATAAACCCTTAAGCTATTCAGTAGTTATTAAAAGGACATACACAACGAGTGATTAGAACATAATAGACAAATGTGTGGGTAACATACATAGTAGGGAGTTATGCAATGGTCTGATGTTCATTGATAAGTCCTTTTAAGCATCATTTTGGTGCATATTTAGGTAAAAGCCATTCGGTGCACTAAGGGCATGTTCCGAGGAACAAAGGAATTTAGAAGGAACTCGGTCTGGTTCTTGTCTTGGGTGGGGGAGCACCACCCAACAAAGTTACCTCATGTGATGGTCCTGATGTGCTGTATCTTTGACCATTAATCTTGGGTTTCTTGCCCCAATATTGACAATCTCCTTTCTGAGTTGGGATTATCAATAATTGTGTTCTTTTGTTTTAATGTTGCAAGTTGTTTAAAGCTGTGAAAGTTGGTTGGTTAGGCTTACTTCAGGCTGGCTGGCGGCAGGGTATCCTGGACAGATTTATGACGTGGTCCTGGGCCTCTTTGTGGAATTTGGCTCTTTGGTTTCAACCAAATGTTCTGATCGAATCTTCCATTTGTCTGATTCGCTCTGATACCCTACACCAAGCACACATATCTCTGTCCTGCTCTCGAACAGTACAACAGCAGTGCGTAGAATATGCACTTACCTTTGTCTTTAATGTTTTTTTTTCAGATCACAGTATCTGCGTATTGCTATATTGAGCTATATTTTCATGCAAAATTACAACCAAACTTAGTACAGTTATGACTGATTACGTTTTATAAATGCAGTGAATAAAGACATCGCTGTTGGCCGCCTCAGAGTTCCTGCTGATGGTGCGAATGCAACGGGGAAATTGGTTCTCTAGAAACCACCATGCTGGCTAGTTCCTAGAACTGAGTTTTTAGAACTACAGTACGTAGTGTGAAAGAAGACACAAAGTATCTGGTTTGGCTCAGCTACAAAATCAGGCACCAGAAGATTACAGAGAATTTTTCGGACTGCCAAGAGGATTATTGGTGCTCCCCTGCCCACCCTTCAAGAACTGTATACATCCAGAGTGGGGAAAAGGGCTCAGAAAATCACTTTGGATCCCTCACATCCAAGTCATCCCTTTTTTGAACTTTTGCCATCTGGTCGGCGCTACAGAGCCCCAAATACCAGGACAGCCAGGCACAAGAACAGTTTCTTCCTCCAGGCAATCTACCTTATGACAGGTTAAATGTTCCCCCCATTGTGCAATAAAAATATGTGCAATAACCATATATTTATTTGTTACCACCTACATCCTAGTACATCCCGGCATCTCATTCTATTCTATTCCTTTTCTGTCATCTGTAGCACAACTGTATATACAATTTATTTTATTTTTTAATTTATATTTCAATTTCTGTCTATTTATATTTACACATGTTTATTCTTTATTCTCATCTTATTTTTATTGTCTGTGTGGTGTTCTTGTCTCTGTGCACTGGGAGCCTGTGACACACACAACAAAAAAATCCTTCTATGCGCAAGCATACTTGGCAATAAAGCACTTTCTGATTATGATTCTCATTCTGAAAGCACCTTTTGTTATACATGAACATAATGTGGAAAATTTTCAGTGGCTTTGCAGGCTGATTAAAAATGGGGGAAACATGACAGTGATTTGCTGCCATGCATGAAAAAGTGGCCACATAACACATCTCGGTTAACCAAAAATATCTTCCCATGATGTTAAAGTTTATTTCAGTGTGCAGAATGCTGAAAGGGTAAACTAAAACCAAGTGCTCCATGTTTGGTACAGGAGGGTAGCAGATATTTTTCAGAGCTTTTATTAGTCACTTCCTGAGGATCATTTCTAAAATTAGTCATAAAACTTCCTGTTATCATTTAGAAAGAACATTATGTGAGCAATGTAATGTCAATATAGAAGCACCACTGAAACCGTATGAGCATAACATAATACTAAGCCATTCATTTTTACAAGCTGAAGTGTTGAGACTGAGAGAGGCATAGTGAAATGCATAAATGATTTATATCTTTTTTTTATTGATAAGAAGAAAAAAGCTTCACATCTGCATGTTTCATCTGTGCTTGTACAAAATGACACTTCCTCAAAACTTTTTCACAGCTTTATCCATGTTCACTTGTTCTTCAGAAAGAGCTATTCTCAGAATCAGTACCACAAATTCAGCATGATTTCAAATTGAATGCAAAAACTAAACTCCATTTTGAGTACTAGCCTATATATATATATATATATATATATATATATATATATATATATATTTTGTGTATGTGTGCAGTAGTCCTTTTTTTACAGATTAAATAATGACAACATTTTGTATAAGCCATTAGTTTTATCTTAGTTTTCACTTTTTCCATCAGTGAAGAAACATGCTTTTTACCACAATAATATATGATGCAACTTGACCTATCAGCAAGCCCCTCCCCTCAAACGCAGATGAGCCAATGGCAGTCAAGTATCAGTTGCATTAGGTTTCAGTGCCATAGAGAAACATTAGATGATTGCATCGGTTTGATTATGCTACAAAAACGGAAAAAACTATGTGCCTGTGGTACTTGTAACACTGATTCCAGGAATCCTAAAAGGATAGGCAATATAATTTATTTTATTACATTTCCTAAACCCAAACAAAACAGAGCAAAATGTCCCTAAGCATTCAACCCCAGTCACAATGAAGACATTGTCTGCTCGAGTCTTTTCATCTGCTCAAGCATAATGTTAATGTCATTCTGTGCTTCAGCAAGGTATCTCTGGCTAAACCTATAGCTAAAACGGTAATGTTAGTGAGTGCATGCTAATGTACAAACCTAAACAGCGAACTGTTCTCACATCATGTACAGTGTAGGTCAAAAACACATAAGTGAAGGTACATGAATTTAATCGTACCCTACATGAACAGTGTAGATCCTGCATGTTGTCATTCGCGATCATGATGACTGACTGTAATATGAGACTTCTCCCGCTTATTTATTATTAAATATATTATATATACCTCCATGGAGGTATATTTAATTCCACTTGAATGGTGGCCCTTCTGTGTGCAAAACTGTGCTAAAACATTTTCACATTGACAGCTGTCATTGTAAGACAGTGAACAACGTGTGCTTGTCTGAGGGAGCAACAGTAACTAAGGGGGGCGGGGCTTACCGATAAGTCAATTAGAGCAACAGTGCCCAACCGCAATCCCTTTCTGAAGACTACTCCAGCACACATGCCTGTTATTTTCATGCAATTCATAGAATGCATGAGCATCTAGATTAGCTGGTTTGATTAGAGTTGGAGCTAAACTGCAGGATGGGAGTCCTCCAGGAGCAGGGTCGGCTACACCAGAACCAGACAATTGCTCAACCTCCAGAAAAAAAAAAAAAAAAAAAAAAAAAAAATGCGAGGCTCACATTACTAAAAAATGTAAATGTTAAACATTTGTGGACACTTGTTTTAACCAAATGCTAAAACTATTTGTGGGAGGTGTTATGTAGGGGCAATAAACTGATGGACAGGTCAGTTCCTAACATACACATAGTTTACGTTTCAGTTCTCACCAAAGCATCATCAGCTCTTCTCATAAATCAGGAAGTAACCTCATTTTGAAACGACACAAGCATCATGATGCCAAGACCTTCTCTTCTCACTTTAATATTGGGTAAATTCAATTTTCAATTCTTGAACTTTCTATTGTTCATAACAGATGGAGATTAAATATGAAAATATAATGATAATGTCTTCCTTTGTTACTGAACATTGCAGTGTTAACATTTTATCCTTAAAATAGTTTAGTTAAAGATCATGAACAAAATAAGTTGGTTGGTTGTTTGTTTTTTATTGTCGTGCCAAAGTTTATACACTTTTTTTTCCCCCTGAAACTGAACTAAAACTATTTGCTAACACCAGAAAGTAACTTAAACTGATACACATAGATTCATCTGTATGTTTGGGTTGGCATGATCATTTGCATGAAGATTCACCAAATGTTTTGACTGCTCTACACAGTTTTTAGCTGCTTCATGAAAATGAGCTGTTCAGTAAACTAAAATTATTTTAAACTCTTCTAACATCAATAGATTGCTATAACGTCATACTCGGAATGCATGTTATATATATATATATATATATATATATAAACAAACACAAAAAAAAACCTTCATTATTATACAACTCCTTATAACATGAGAATGTATATAGTCTTATGATGCTGTTGTTAACACATGGTTTAGTGCCTATAAACATTCTCATGCTCATCTAGATACCACAGTTTTGGAGGAAGAGGTATAAAAGAACTACAGCTGACCAGAGAACCACAGATCATTCCTGTCACAGTTACAGTGTTGGCCTTTCACAATATCACAGGCCAGGGCTGAGTCTCCCTCGTAAGTTTCTAGGCTTATGGTGCTGATTCAGTCTCACTGCCTATCTATAGATTCCATTCCAACAAAATCATCAGTAGCTGATCACAGTTTTTTGGTTAGTAAAAATTATGGGGAAAAAAAAAAAAACTTACACGTGCAAATTACTGGGGACTTTGTGCGGTGTACTTCTCTAGTGTGCATCACAGAAAAGCAGTTAAAAACACACAGCATTAAGAATATATCATCTGTAAATTTAAACTGGTTTATCTGTGTAATATCAGATATTATTGGATCTTGTGGACGATATAAACATTTTTTTTGTAAAATGGCTTATTCAAGGCAGTGCTAGGTCACATTAGTACTCATTAACATGAGATCTGTTTATGATAATATTGTCTTCTCTCTGTCTTATTTATGAAAGAAGTTATTTGGTAAATTATATCTAAATGTAGGTTTACAGTATGTTTAAATATCCTGTTTTTTTTTTTTTTCCTTAACAGCCAGTGTTCTGACTTCTGTAACTGGTAAGTAACAGGCTGTTAGTCACCCATTTTTAAAACACAGATTTTTTTCTAGCTGCATTGTGACATAATCAGTCACTGTTTTGTCTAGTCTGCTAGTTTACTTGTGAGATGTGAGTTGTATCATAATGGAGTTTTTTTTGTTTTTAGGACATTACAGTATCAGGCTGGTGAATGGTAATAATGACTGCTCTGGAAGAGTTGAGATCCTTTATAATGGCCAGTGGGGGACAGTGTGTGATGACGACTGGGACATGAATGATGCTGCTGTGGTGTGCAGACAGTTGGGATGTGGAAAAGCTGTGAGTGCAAATGGCAGTGCTCATTTTGGCCAGGGAAGTGGTCAGATCTGGTTGGATGATGTGGGATGTTCAGGAAGTGAATCATCACTCACACAGTGCTCACATCGTCCTATTGGAACACATAACTGTGGTCATTCTGAAGATGCAGGTGTCGTCTGCTTAGGTAAAAGAGCATATGTTTTCAAATGATGCTTTTGCTGTTTTCACCTTAACTCCTTACGTAGTATTCTCCTAGATACATTTTTTTTTTTTTACTAATAATTTATTTGAAATGAGTGCTAAGTGTTTTGAAAATGTACTGCTTGCTTGTAATACAAATAGTACTAAAGCAGTTAGTATAATAAATGCTATGAATGATTGGTGCTTTGCTTCCAACAATGTCAGTCACATACAAATACAACATGCTAAAAGTAACGTTTTAATCATGTTGTACTTTCATTCCTCAGATCAAAAATGGTATTATGCTTTAGCTTTTTTCACCTTCATATTTTATGAAGTTAAGTTACATTCTTTATTGCTCATTTAGTTGTCTGAGAAATTTGCATTAAGTGTTTTAAAAAATATAATAACTATGAGAAGAAAACTAAATAATAGGGGCTATGCATGTTTGGTAACTGGCTCCCAACAATGTCAAACACATTCAAAATACCCCCTCCATTTTAATCACATTACACTTTCATTTTTAATGCCAACTACCAGGCATAAGATTGGTCAATGGTTCTGATTCATGCTGTGGAAGAGTGGAGATCCGTTATAATGGCCAGTGGGGAACCGTGTGTGATGATAACTGGGACAAGAATGATGCTGCTGTGGTGTGCAGACAGTTACAGTGTGGATCAGCCATCAGTGCAACTCATAGTGCCACCTTTGGTCAAGGCAGTGGATTGATCTGGCTGGATGATGTTGGATGTTCAGGAAGTGAAGGAACCCTCACACAATGTTCACACAGTGGATTAGGAAAACATAACTGTAATCATGATAAAGATGCTGGTGTTGTTTGTTCAGGTAAGTCAAATCTTTAGCATATTCACACATTATTTTGGGGGGAAATGAGCAACTGAAATTACAGTAAGCTTAATGAATATCGTGCTTATATTACAATTGTCTTAATAAACTATTTAAAATAAACACATATTTATTTTGCAGATGAGCTGCAGATGCCAACCTTTTCCCTGACCTCCACACATGCAGTTGTTTCTCGTGGAGAAAATATCCAGTTTAGCTGCACAACACCTAAACCAAGATGCAAAGTTAATGCTGAATTCCAGCTCTTCAGAAACGGACCATCCATATCCTCCCAGAAACATGTATCTAGTGTGACTTTCAATCTTGTTAATGTAACCGTCTCACATCAGGGAAGCTACAGCTGTCAATACTCCTATCAAAACAACACTATCAAGTCACCCTTGAGTAACACTGTTATCATTACTGTGGGTGAGTGAGTTTGGTCTTGTCTCATTGCCTGCATTATAGATTGCATGCCTTAGAAACGTACAAGTAAACTCATTCTTTAATGATGCCTTTTTTGCATTTGATCAGCCCATTTGTAAAATGCCTGTGGACTAAATTTTGACCCTGACAAGATGCAGTTCTTGAAATCATTTTTATTTATTTAAAAAGTGAGCTGCAT
The DNA here is from genome assembly GCF_022985175.1 of Labeo rohita. Classification (NCBI taxonomy): domain Eukaryota; kingdom Metazoa; phylum Chordata; class Actinopteri; order Cypriniformes; family Cyprinidae; genus Labeo; species Labeo rohita. Next base: position 494,969 of record NW_026129865.1, on the reverse strand, counting down.
TGTTTGAGTCTCTGTAACCATGTAAATGTTCTTGTTTTCTAGTGAACTTGCAACAGCCCAGCATTTCCCACAGTGCTCCTGATGGACAGTTTGTTGTGGGGTCTCAGGGGCCAGTGATCACCAGGGGCCAGAGTTTCACTATCATCTGTTCCACTGAATCTCAGTATCCTGGAGGCTCTTTTCACCTGTTCAGAGGGTCAAACATCACCAGGAGTGAGTCAGCTGTCAGTCACTCTGCCTCCTTCTCCTTTCCTGAGGCAGATTATTCACATGAGGGAAACTACAGTTGTGTTTATGAAGTCAGTGTCTCCTCACGTTCCTTCCGTTCATCTGCCTCTGAACTGCTGCTCATCACTATCACAGGTACTGATGTGTAACAGTCTAAAAACGATTTGGACTGCTGGTAATGAAAGTTTAACTCAAACACGTGTGTCTCTCTCAGCCTCCCTGCTTCCTGTCATTGGTGTTGCAGTGTCAGCTGTGCTGCTCTTATTGTCTGTCCTCATAATCATCCTCCTGCTGAAGAGAAGAGAAAAACAAAGGAACAAGGAAACCCATTTGAAGTGCTCTTTTACAAAAGGTAATGGTTTTTATTCTACAAAAGAAGTCAGATGATGTCTTCTATTTTATTTGAACTCTTTCATTCTGTCACTTTTGTTCCTTTTAATTTTACTGTCATTTTGTCCTTCTCTATACAATGTCCCTATAGGTGCAGCTAATACATATGCAGGTGCATCCCATGATGAAAATGAAGATGATGATGAGGCTGTTTATGAAAATGTAGAACTTGGTGAAAACATGGATCATGATGACTCTGAACAGGACTATATTAATGTGGACTCTGATAAATCTGAACAGGACTATATTAATGTGGACTCTGATCAATCTGAACAGGACTATATTAATGTGGACTCTGATCATTCGGAAGAGAACTATGTCAATGTAAATATTACAGTAAAGTGTGGTAGACAAATCTGATGATAACACTTATGAAAACTGTTGTGAGTGATAGTGAGTGAACCCAAAAACTACAATTATTGAGGCTCAAAACAGATAAAATATGGCAGCCTTGATTTGAATCAAGAAGTTCAGTTGACAGTGAGATGAGCAGAAAGACAACAAATGATTACAATTTTGCATAAATGTTGATCACATTTAGTAATTAGTAAAATGGAGAGGGAGCTTTCTTTTATGTATGTCAGACGTAACTTACTGTCTTGGTCTTGCTGTATATTTATCAAATGAGGATTGCTTTGTAATTAAAATATTAGCAAAAATGTGCATTTACATTTATTCATTTAGCAGATGATTACAAATAAGGAATGCAACAAGAAAAACAATGTTAGACACATTATGAAACTGATGGACAGTGGAAGAGGATAACTAATTTTTGACAAAAAAATACAGTTAAAAATAATGTCTTGTGGTAATAAGTTGAAGTTGCATTGTATTAGTTGTACTGGCCTGTTACTGCCGCCATCTTGTTGTCGTAAGATTTCATAAGCTTCAGAAATATCTATCTATCTATCTATCTATCTATACTGTATTTAAATAATCTTTTAATTTACATTTACATGTATGTATGTCTATATTCTTTTTGATGGCTATTTGGTCTTTGCTGCTGCTAGAAAAGAAAAGAGGACTAGTAGGAGTTTTCAGAGACTAAATTTACTGTCGTTCAGTCTGACTATTCACACATCAATCTCAGTTTTTTAACCAAGCAAACATTTTCTCTGTCCTGTTCTCGAACAGAACAACAGCAGTGTGTGGGGTAAGCACAACGTATTTTCAGTTTTCTTCCACAGATTTTGTGAATATTCCAGATCAGGACACCATGACATTTTCAGATGGTCCAACATTAAACCGCACACAGATGCACAATGCCGGCTTCGATCCGCTGATCTGGGCTGTATCCGAAATTGCCCTATACCCCTATATATATAGGACACTACTTGAGGGGACAGCCATTTGTAGTGGTATTCGAAACCATAGTGGACGTTCTCGAGTGCACTCATTTAATCATTCAGGTTCACCAGCCAGGTTAATTGGATGTTAACAGAATTAAACAGAATGGGCCTTTTTTCGATTCTGGTCCCAGTGAGAGTACGCCGTTCGTGTTTTTGCTGGCGCTTCTTGCTGGAACGTTTTCATCTGTTTTGTTTTGTTTTGTCACGTCCTGCTTCCCGTCTTCCCGTCTATCTATCTCCTCTCCTGCTCTTCTGGATACCTGACTTCACCGCCGGAGTTAAAATGCTGAGCGTGCCTCTTCCCTGGTCTCTTCCCCATGCATGCACGCTGGTGTTCTCGCGGTCTTGTTTCTTTGAGTATTAAAATATTCTTAGGGCCTGACCACATCAATATAATTAGTGAGTTTAGATGTCACAGTCTGAAACGTGAGTTGTTTTTTTTTTCAAATTACAATATACTATGTATCTGTTTGTGCATTGCTATATTGAGCTGTATTTTCCTGCAAATTTACAACCAAATGCAGTAATGACTAATATTAGGATAGACTGATATTATTTGTAGCTTTATTGCAATCATTTTTTAAATTAAATTTAGATTAAATAAATGCATAAAATAAGAAAATGAACAAGTAATGAAGAGCACTGCCTCTGATTAATAATATACAGTGCATGACACAATGCGAGATCAAAAGAACAACCTATAATTTCTTAAATTTCAAGATCACTGCTTAAGTTATCCTAATAGGAATAGAAGGACCATTTTAAGCAAATTTCATAAATTAATTGTATTCTGAAGCACAGTATAAATAACTTAAATGAGATATTTGAAAAAGAACTCTGATCAAAATTAGAGAATGCAAATACCTCCTAATTTCCTTAATTTAACTGGCAGCATTCCATCAATTTTCACTAAGATTGCAAGATGGCAAGCCACTCTAAGGTGACTGTAACCCTGTGACAGGAAGGCTATGAAACTCACTGCAGTTACAAAACTATGAAAGAGAGCAGAAAAGAAAAGCTGACAAAGATCACACCACAGCAGTGTGAGAAACTGCTGTCCTGCGGCCGCAGATGTGCTGAAGTCATTCAAAGCAAGAGCCTCTACACATCCTACTCATTTCTGACAACTTCCTAAGCTGATTACTTCCTAAGCTGAAGTGTTGAGAGAGAATTGTGAAATCCATTAACTTTCTACAGAAATTTCTTACTGAAGAGGCCATAAAATTATAGAAAATCCAAATATACTTTTAATTTGAGAAGGATTTACACAATGTCGTTAAACTGTATTTTGGGTACAATCAAATATTCATGCTAAAACTGCACAATGGTAGAACACATTTTTTTTTCAATGTATTTTGTATCCAAAGATGCAGTTAATATGCAAGATGTGCTCCATACTGACCAGACCGAAGAGAAAATTCTCCCCAAGCATCATCAACTCTTCTCACCAATCAGAAAGTAACCTCATTTTGAAACAACACAAGCAACACGATGCCAAGACCTTCTCTTCTCACTTTAATATTGGGTAAATTCAATTTTCAATTCTTGCACTTTTTATTGTTCATAACAGATGGAGATTAAAGATGAAAATATAATGATAATGACTTCCTATAGTACTGCACATCGCAATGTTGATATCACAGTAATATTTCATCCTTAAAACAGTTTAGATAAAGATTATGAACAAATCAAGCTGGTGAACTAAAACTTTTTGCTAATACCAGAAAATAACTTATACACTACTAACTGATTTATCTGTATATGTTTGGGTTTACATGACTGATTTTGAAAAGACATTCCCCAGCAAGTTAACTGCTCTAAACAACTTTTAGTTGCTCCATGAAAATGAATTGTTCAGTAAACTAAAATGATTTAAAATAGTTCTAACAAAAGCATCTTTCTATAACTTCTTACACCGTTAAAAAGTCAATAGATTATACAGCTCAAGTCAGTTCAGTATTAATAAAGTTCAGCTGCAAACTGTATCAAAATCATCAGTTGTACATTTATACTGAATATGCAGTGTATGCATGTATGTGCAAGTGCTATGACAAACTCCTGTGCACTGTTGTATGTTTGTGTGTAGTAACTTACTGCACATAATACAATTTTTTAGAAAAGTTAAAATAGTTTTAAATTAGGTGTTTCCATTTGCAACATATGTGACGTTTTGTATGTTGTGTGTGTGTTTTGTGGTTCTGTGTACAGAGTTTTGAGAAATGGAGCCATAGTTTCAAAAACTGTCAACAGGGTCTGGCTGCAGACATACAATTGCATTTTCAGATGTGTACTCTCACACTTGCACTCTCTCAGATAACTGCACTTCCGGAAGTCTTTTTTAATTTTAATTTTATTTATTTATTTATTTTTAATTAAATATCTCAACATTTTACAACAGTAGCCAGGCGGTTACTTGAGTGTTAATGGTTTTCTACGGGAAGAAAATGCTTAACGAGAGACTTTGCGCACTGCATTCATATTCTGCTGTTCTATGGCCATGGATTTGTAGGTCTTGTCTTTATCTCCCCTGCAAGTGACACCAGACGAAAGTGCAGGCATCTGAGAGTGCAGGTCTGAAAATGCAAGTGCATGTCTGCAGCCAGACCCTTCTCAAAACTGTGTGTAACTATTTTTTTTTTTTAACTGTAACACATGGTTCAATGCCTATAAACATTCTCGTGCTCGTCTAGACACCAGAGTTTTTACACTATAAGTTCAGAGTGTAGTGGACAGCACATTCCAGAGCCCAGTTTATGGCAGGGACCCTCCCTGACCACAATACTGGACATAGGTTTGCTACATTTTGATTGGATCTTGGTGAACTAACATAAACAGACAGTTCTGTCCTTCCCGGGCTTTGCACCAAAGGTGGTCTTCTTGTGCTCTAAGAGATGTCTGGCTGTTGTCCTGGCATCTTTATCTGATGCCGTTGGACAACAGCCAGACATCTCTTAGAGCACAAGAAGACCACCTTTGGTGCAAAGCCCGGGAAGGACAGAACTTCCTATTGGTCAAAATGCAGTTTGTGCCCTTCACCCACCTTGAGACTGTTCCTAAGGGTTTGGCCTGTGACCGACCATAAAAATTCCTTAGGACCTCCAGATGCAGCAGCAGTGGGTGAAACTAAGAGAGATCATGGAGATCCATCCAAATCCATTCATAACTGTTTTCAAACCTTAAAACTGATACACACTACAACACACACATTTTATACTTATTCAGAGAAATAAGTATTCCTTATGACAGCAACGTGTAGTGCAACATCTTACACAAACTTAGCTGTTAATGGACGAATTAATGCATGCATGACAGTTCAATCTTTTCCCATCATGTTTTGACTTAATGTGTTCGTAACATTGCCAAATGCATTCTGGTTATGGTTTGGAAAGTGATAAATGCACCGGTAAAACTTTAGTGACACTTTTCTAGCTTTGTGTTTGGACTATGCAAATAAATTCCACAGGAGGAAAGAAGGGTGGACCACCACATGCCCCCCCCACTCTGATGGAACCAGCCAATCGCAGCATGGAAATGGAGAAGCGCCAAATTGCAATCTCCTCCTCATCGGAAAGGGATAAAGGTACCCTTCCAAAAGACACTCCTTGATCTGAGTCTCCCGTTCAGAGAGACAGTAACAGATACACAGTTCTGAGTATGAGTCTTGTAAAAGAAAGGACACTAACAGAACAACCTTCTTTCTGAGTCTGCGGCCGGTCGAGGAAACACACCAGTTCTGAGTCTGCCGCCCGCAAAGGAAAGGACACTAACAGAACAACCTTCGTTCTGAGTCTCGGTTCTGTAAGGCATTAGACAGAAACAGATCAACCCCCGTTCTGAGTCTCCGGCCTGCAAAGGTGAGACAACAACAGATACCAAGTCCAAGTCTCCAGCTTTTGAGGCAGCAACAGATACGACCACGTTCTGAGCCTCTAGCCTGCGAGGAAAGAGATAATCTACGTTCGGAGTCTTCGTCCAGCGAGATAACAACTGATGCAGCGTTCTGAGTCTCCATCCTAGAGAGACAAAGCGGATTGACCAAGTTCTGAGTCTCCAGCCCAGAGAGGCAGAAGACACACAGACATTTGCAACAAGGTTAAGCTCCGGCGAGCAAACCTTCACTTCAGGTACTTTTGCTTGCGTGTTCTAAGCTAAGGACCTTCAGCACCTACTCCAGGACCACATCTGCGTGTTCCAGATCTTAGGACCCTTGGTGCTCCAGGAGATCAGCATCCTACAGCGCTTCAACTTCAAGGCTGTTGAAACGGATTCCTGCTCCTTTCCCCACTGTACTGCCACCAGCGCAACCAGTGGAAGAAGTTGCCGCCACCGGACTGCTCACTCAACCACAGCGAACGTAAATATCACTTCCAGACCTCTTCCAGAGACCTTGGCATTGTTGTATATTATCAGTATATGATTTTCTAATTTACATTAGATATTATATAGCTGATTGCAGTTGATAACAAATCTTACATGTATTTGTTTGATGCATAATAGGGTTCTTCACCTTATTTGTTTCAGAGTAGCAACAGTTTATCTGTCCAGATAACGTAGCTCTGACATAGCAACTCCCAACATAATCACTTGCATCTTATGCACTTTATTCCTTCTTCATTCATGGTATTCATTTAGTAGCTGTTGATTACTCTTGTCTATCTTTTGTTAATAAAATTTATTTTATTACAACTTGTGTCTTCCTTGTGTTGATAATCCAGAAGAGGTTCTACAAGTTAGAGATCCCACCAATCTTTCTTATGTGATGTACTCATAACCACACATTAACTGACACATGATCCAAGAATCATAATGTCAGCTGTGATATGAGTACCCATCACAACCGTATTTCACCTCCCTAGGTTGGCGAAAGCTAAATTCACTGCCTTAATTGGCATCCCTAGGTTGGCGAAAGCTAAATTTATTACAAGAGAAAGAACTATGGCTGACCACAGAACCACAGCTCATTCCCAGCTCAGCTCACAGAACTGATTCAGTCTCACTGCCTATATAGGCATCTGGAGATTATTACAGATTTTGTGCAGTGTATATCTGATGCGCAAGAACACACAGTATTAAGAATAAAATGTAAATTCAGATGTTACTGGGTCTTGTGGACTATATAAACATCTGTTATGTAAAATAGCATATTCAAGGCAGTACTAGGCTACATTAGTACTCATTAACATTAGATCTGATTGAGACTAAAAGTTAAAAAATAAAAAATAAAATTTGGAAAATCATATGTAAATGTATGTCTACAATATATTTAAATGTTTTTTTTTTCTTTTTCTCTACAGCCAGTGCTCTGACTTCTGTAACTGGTAAGTAACAGGCTGTTAGTCACCCGTTTTTTTTAAACCAAGATTTCATTCTAGCTGCATCATCACATAACCATACGCTTTTTGCTAGTCTGCATGTTTAGCCTGTTTTAAGATGTGATTGTATCATAATGGAGTTATTTTGTTTTTAGGAGATTATAGTATCAGACTGGTGAATGGTAATAATGACTGCTCTGGAAGAGTTGAGATCCTTTATAATGGCACATGGGGGACAGTGTGTGATGATAACTGGGACATAAATGATGCTGCTGTGGTGTGCAGACATTTGAGATGTGGAAGAGCTGTGAATGCACATGGCAGTGCTCATTTTGGCCAGGGTAATGGTAAGATCTGGTTGGATGATGTGAGATGTTCAGGACACGAATCATCGTTCACACAGTGTTTACACAATCCATTTGGAGATCATAACTGTGGTCATTCTGAAGATGCAGCTGTTGTCTGCTTAGGTAAAAGTACATATGTTTTCCTGACATCAAAAATTGCATTATGCTTTTGCTGTTTTCACCTCAATAACTTGCGTAGTATTTTCTTAGGTAAATGTTTTTTACTAATTGTTTATTTGGTTGTCTAAGAAATAAGTGCATCGTGTTTGGAAAACTGTGGTGATGCATTGCTTTGACACATTATTTTTTTACACTTAGTTATGTCGTAATAATGAAATTTTATTCCGTTTTAACATCTTTTCTCGTCATAACGAAATTTTTTTTTGTTAAAACTACATATTTTCTCTTAACTCTAGTTAATATTTTCTCACAAAAACAAGATGTCATGTTGTAAAAAAAAACAAAACATATTTCTTGTTATAATGACATGTCATTACAACAATGTAATTATAAAAGATTAAAGATTCCTTTAGAGAAAGGACAGTTTAATTTTATTATTATTATTATTATTATTATTATTATTATTATTATTATTATTATTATTATTTCGTTTTGTTTGAGAAAATGAAAAACTAGATTTGAGATTATGAGATTATGCTTTAATATTTGTTTCACATGCGCTGTACTTTAGTATTGATTATAAAGTATTGATAGTATTAGTCTGATTATTAGAATGACTTATTTACTCATCAGAAAAGATATCTTTAGCTGAATCAAGCCGTTAAGATTTGTTTTTGATTAGCCAGGAAAGTTTTCTTTAAAAACATATGTTAGATTTTGGTTTGTATAACATTATTATAATGTTATTTTAACATTCCCATAACATTATTGTAACGTTCTTCTAACCTCTTTACTCCTATATGATTACCCTGCTGTACGTCAGTAATCATCCAGCACACTTTCAGCTCAGGATATTATTTTTTATATTAATGTTATGATTGCAAAAAATAAAGCCTAAAAAGTACATTATTTCTTTGTTCTTCTCTCTTTTCAAATCACATATCAGATCAGAAAATTTATTTTCAATAAAATGAAAGAATTGATTGAAAAATGTTTAAGTGTTTCATGGGTGTTTTGGGGTTAGAGTTAGGGTTTTATAACTCTATTCTGTTTTATAATGTACTACAATACTGAGGTGCAAATGTTTGCCTCTTGTACTAAGTGTAAATTGCTAATTAGATTTACCTAATTGTAAATCTAACTAATATTAAAAAAAAAAAAAAAAACGAAAGGAAGAACATGACGTGTACTCGGAATTTGTGCTCTGCATTTAACCCATCCAAGTGCACACACACAGTAGTGAGTAGTGAACAAACACACACACACACAGAGCAGTGGGTAGCCATATTGCTATCGCTGCAGTGCCTGTGAGAACACACAGTACACACAGTTCGGTGCCTTGCTCAAGGGACTCACCTCAGTTGTGGTATTGATGGTGGAGAGAGCACTGGTTATTCACTCCCCCCAGCTTCAATCTCTGCCAGACCTGGGACTTGAACCCGCAACCTTTCAATTACAAGCCCAACTCCCTAACCATTAGGCCACGGCTGTGCAATGCACAGTGTTAATTGATATGAATAATATAATATATGAATAATAACATGCGGTGCACTTCAGTATGCATGTAGTAAAGGAGACTGCGCCATTCATTCACACAGACTCTAGTTCATATCACGTTTTGATTAAAATGTTCTGATCTACTTTTGATTTATTCAAAATCAAAATTTGGTCAATTCTAAGACATTCAGCACTGTACAGTAAATTCCATTTTTGCTTTCTGACTGGATTCCGCAATTGACCCTTCGCAAATATCCGCCCTCCTTAGTTAATGTTGCTATGTCCAACAAACAATGTCTCTCTCACACTACACATCATGTTCTCACACAGTGAAAAATACAGCACAGAACAAAGGGGAACTGACAACACACCAACGGACAAGACAGAGCAGGTTACTTCTAGTATGAAACAAGGTCTCAGTTTTAAAATGTTGTAATTTTTAAAAACAATTAAAAAAAAAATAAATACCGGGGTCTTTAATGTGTCATAATGTGTATTGCCTTATTAGGTAAATCGACACATGAAGCGATTGGATTTTCTTATTTACTTAAAGCATGAAATAAACATGAATGAACATCAGAACTTATTTTATTTTAACTGTGGAAAGAATTCAATACACAATTTTAATTCCACCGAAGTTAATCTACTCTCCTGTCTGATTTGTTTGTTGGACAAAATGGCCATTCTGCATTATGATTGGTCAGATTGCCTTTCATTCAAGCTGTTTACGAATGGTAAATTCCTTCCATGTTTTCCAAATTCAATTTCATCTACAAAGATACCATTAGTTACAGGTTCAAATTATTAGAGACTTTGTGCAGTGTGTTTCTCTGGTGTGCATCACAGACATTCTTTCCTCTCAACAGCCAGTGCTCTGACTCTAACTGGTATGGCCGTTAGTCACTCATTTAAAGGGGTCATGCACTGCTGTTGTTATTTTTATTTTGTACTGTTCTCTGATGTCCACTTATAATGTCATCAAGATTTTTACATCCAAAAACATACAAGTAACAAGTAACAGCAT
>NW_026129865.1:454182-484202 GCF_022985175.1 Labeo rohita | reverse complement strand
ACGAAAACTCTAGATCTTCACAATTTAACATGGCAAAGGCCTTTAGAGTAGACTGACCAAATTTGGTGTTGTTCTGAATAAATCTCTAGGACGAGTCCGTTACAGAGTAAAACTTGTCACTTCCTGTTGCCAGCAGGTGGCGCTATGACTAAAAGTGAATATGACTATGGGCATGTGTTCAGGACCAGACTCTTATCAAACATGTGAAGTTTGGGGCAGATCAGACATTGTATGGCTGAGTTATAACAACTTCCTTTTTCATGGCGAATCATCGAAATTTGACAGGCCGCCACGGACACGCCCTCCAGTGAAAACTCTAGATCTTCGCAATTTAACGTCACAAAGGGCTTTAGATTAGACTGACCAAATTTGGTGTTGATCTGAATAAATCTCTAGGAGGAGTTCGTTTTAATACGACGCCTGGAAATGGCAAAAATGACACAAAATTTGCTGAGAAAATGAAAAATATCTGACTTCCTGTTGGTTTTCGGATTTTCCTCCAAGAGACTTTTTTGTAGGTATTGGTGCGTTACATGTGCTTACCAATTTTCATACATGTACGTGAAACGTAGCGGGAGGGGCACTTCATAGAAAGTGAATAGGTGGCGCTGTCGAGCCATTTTGCCACACCCACTTCTGAAACCCATATCAGACGTAAATTTTCGCCAGTTCTGAGGCGTGTGCAAAGTTTCGTGACTTTTCGGGTATGTTTAGGCCCTCAAAAATGCGATTCATTTTGGAAAAGAAGAAGAAGAAGAAGAAGAAGAAGAAGAAACGGAGCAATTCCAATAGGGTCCTCACACCATCGGTGCTCTGGCCCTAATAATAAACAGAGCAATTCCAATAGGGTCCTCACACCATCGGTGCTCGGGCCCTAATAATAATAATAAACGGAACAATTCCAATAGGGTCCTCACACCATCGGTGCTCGGGCCCTAATAAACAGAGCAATTCCAATAGGGTCCTCGCACTGCAGTGCTCGGGCCCTAATAAACGGAGCAATTCCAATAGGGTCCTCGCACCACCGGTGCTCGGGCCCTAATAATAATAAACAGAGCAATTCCAATAGGGTCCTCGCACTGCAGTGCTCGGGCCCTAATAAACGGAGCAATTCCAATAGGGTCCTCACACCATCGGTGCTCGGGCCCTAATAATAAACGGAGCAATTCCAATAGGGTCCTCACACCATCGGTGCTCGGGCCCTAATAATAAACGGAGCAAATCCAAGAGGGTCCTCGCACCACCGGTGCTCGGGCCCTAATAAATAAATAAAAAAAGCTTTTTGTCTCATACCATACTAATGTAGCCTAGTACTGCCCTGAATAAGCTGTTTTACATAACACATGTTTGTATAAGCCACAAGACCTAATAATATTTGAATTTACACAAATAAACTAGTTCAAGTTTACAAATGTGTTATTCTTAATACTGTGTATTCTTACTTGCAGTTCTGTGATGCACACCAGAAAAGTACACCGCACAAAGTCTGTAGTAATTTGTACATTACAGTTTTTTGTTGTTGTTGTTGTTGTTGCAATGTTTAAAAACAACTGACTGCAATCAGCTGCTGATGATTTTGTTAGAATGGTGTGTAGGCAGTGACACCGAATCAGTTCCATGTGTACAATAGCAGATGTGCAGCATTTACCAAAAGCATCATAAGCCTAGAAACTAATGAGCTTATGAGGGAGACTCAGCCCTGGGCTATGAATTTATGAATAGCCAGCACTGTGACAGTGATAGTGACGAGAATGAGCTATGGTTCTGTGGTTAGCCGTAGTTCTGTTACAGTTCTTCCTCTAAACTTACAGTATAAAAACTCCAAATTATTATCTAGTGTCTAGATGAGCATGAGAATTTTTATAGGCACTGAACCATGCATTAACATAATGACTTACAGTCTTAATTTAGGTTTGAGAAGTTATAGAAATATAGGTAACACTTTACAATACGGGTGCACAAATATGCATTAATTAATGCTTAACTAATGCAGAGATAATCATGCGTTAATATATAACTCATGAAGAACTAAACCATTTACTAATAATTACTTCATCAGCAACAAATGAACATTCTATATGATTCATAGATTAAGTAATAATGTAATTCCCTTATAACTTATTTTATTAACCAATAGTGTAAGTCCATGTGTTAATTACCACAATGGGTTGAAGCCATGCATTTCTACTTCCAGTTGTCTGCTTTAATAAATCATTACCTAATGATTTGCAAAGATATGATTATGTTATGACTGTACTTATTGAGGCACAGAACTATTAACTAATTGTTAAGTAATATGTCATTGTGGTTATGAATTTAGAATTAGTTAGTCATGTAAAGTCATAACATACTGATATCTTTGCAAATCATTAGGTAATGATTAATTAAAGCAGACTGGAAGTTGAAATGCATGGCTTCAACTTATGAAAATGCATGGCATTCAACTAATTCTATATCCATGAACACAATGACATATTACTTAACCATTAGTTAGAGGGGTCATCGGATGCCCATTTTCCACAAGTTGATATGATTCTTTAGGGTCTTAATGAAAAGTCTATAATATACTTTAGTTAAAAATTTTCAATGGTTGTGTAAAACAACACCCTGTTTACCTTGTTAAAATGAGCTTTGCAAAAATCATCCCATTCTGAGGGATTGTTCCTTTAAATGCAAATGAGCTCTGCTTGCCCCGCCCCTCTCTTCTCTCTGCTGCTCTGTGAGATTGTTTACTTTAGCCACATTTAGCGTGTTAAGCCACAAACTTGATAACTGGCACGTTATTAGGAAAGGTGATTGCAGAGATTCATAAAAAAAAAAAAAAAAAAACCTTATACTCACTTCTGCTGTAGGTGAAGCTGGATCACGAATGATTTGCGTGACCATAGACGTATTTATGCAGATCGGGAGGCGCATTCCCTTCAGAAATAAACATAATCCACTGCATCTTCAGCAGCTCAGATGTCGGGAGTAAATGACGACCACTATGTTCATCATTACATCCAGCAACACAACACCTCAATCGCTCAATCGGAGATATTCTTGTCTAACTTACATCCCTGCTTCAGCATCGAAACAATGGAGGTCGGACTGTTACAGCTGATCTTAGGTAAAACGCTCACGTCAATCAACTATCATGGAAGCGGCCTCTGTTGGTGTGATGCCACCCGACAGGCATCTGAGAATGGCTTGATTTGAAAAAAGGGATATTATTTTTTACAGATTAATTAAAAACCACTGCATGGATTTTTATCAATATAGGTTAGATTTGTACATACACTGCCAACACACATTAATGTTCAAACAACATGTAAAAGTGAAGTTTGCATCCGGTGACCCCTTTAATAGTCCTGTGCCTCAACAAGTAAAGTCATAACATAATGATACATTTGCAAATCATTAGCTAATGAGTAATTAAAGCAGACAACTGGAAGTTGAAGTACATAACATTGACCACTGTGGTAATACATATGAATTTACATCATTAGTTAATAAAATAAGTTAATAAATGAATGCATTATGACACATTTAACTAATAACAATTTATTGATTGCTTAATCTATGAATCATATAGAATGTGCATTAGTTGCTGATGTAGTAATCATTAAATGGTTTAGTTATTCATGAATTATACATTGATTTGTGATTATCTGTGCATTAATTAAAAATAAATTAATGCATATTTGTGCACCCGTATTGTGCACAATTATAAAAAGATGTCACAACCAACCAACTTGTTCAGTTTATAATCTTTATCTAAACTGTTTAAGAATTAAATATTATTGTGATAACATTGCAATTTGCTGTACTATTGGAAGACATTATCATTATATTTTCATATTTAATCTCCATCTGTTATGAAGTGTAAGAATTGAAAATTGAATTTACCCAATATTAAAGTGAGAAGAGAAAGTCTTGGCATACTTCCTGACTGGTGAGAAGAGTTGATGATGTTTTGGTGAGAACTGAAATGTAACTATGTGTACGTTAGGAACTGATCTGTCCATCAGTCTATGTGGCCCTAAACAAGACACCCAAATTGTTTTAGTGTTTGGATAAAACAAATTTTATTTTAACACTTACACTTTTTCGACCCTCACTGCTTTGATCTGGGGGACAGAAATTGGCTTTCTTGGAGGACTTTTATCCTGCAGTTTAGCTCCAACTCTAATCAAACCAGCTAAAAGATGTTCATGAATTATATGAAAATAATAGGTATGTATGCTGGAGAACGACTGGAGCTGAAGTCTTCAGGAAGGGAGCAGGGTTGGAAATCACTGGTCTGGTTGGCATTAATTTACTCCTTCCAGATGCTTCAACTACAGCTGTTTCAACTTAAATTTATTTAGATACTGTGGCGTTTTTGGCTATAAACCGGTGCGGCCGTGATAGAAGGCAGATAGCTAACACTGACAATCAAACCCCTTAAATAGAAGTTAATAATTAGCTTTCATATATCTTCACAGTTATTGCCCAGTGTACTTGTGTTCTTTATGGTTGTACCAGAATTGACATAATCCTGCTCTGAATCATTTTCGGATGTAGTCCGGTTCCTAGTCATTCGGATCTTCATTAACAATCTTCATCAGAGTCAAAGTTTGCATCTTCATGATCACCATCATCCATATCTACAAATCTTGCATCTTGGGATACAAAATACACTGAAATAACATTCACTTTATGTTTAATTGTGGTAAGATGTACATTTGCAGGCACATAAAATACAGTTTGAGGACATTGTGTAAATCATTTGTACATCATGATGAGTATATTTTGATTTTCTTTACATTTTTTTCTGGTCTCACTAAGATATTTCTGTAGATACATTATGTATTTCACTATTCTCTCTCAACACTTCAGCTTGTGAGAAGTAATGGCTCAGTATTATTTCAAATTCATAAGGTTTCAGTGGTGCTTCTATATTGACATCAAACTGCTCAGATGATGTTCTTTCTAAATGGCAACAGGAAGGTTTTTGATTCTTTTTAGAAATTATACTCATTGTGTGAACACTGAAAGCTCTTAAAATACCTGTTACCCTCCTGTACTAAACATGCACTTGTTTTACAGTTCAGCCTTTAGCATTCTACACACAGAAATGAACTTTAACATGTTAGTCAGTTTGCAACAAACTGTTATTTGTGCAAATAAATTATTCCTTGTAGCTCAGTTGTAGCTCACTTTGATCTTCTTTAAACAAGTTGTTTCATTAAATGAGACTGCTTGAAATCTTCTCAAAGACTTGTGCTCAAAATGTCCTGCTGCACGTTTTTGCTCATCTGACTGCAATTTACAGGGATTTGAGATTGGTCTGTAATTAACTAATTCTCCAGGATCAAGTTGTGGTTGTTTAATGAGAGGCTTTTGAGGACATATCCTATTGACAATAATAATATAATATTAATAATATTCAGAAGAGGATCTATGACTTCTGGAAGCACACTTTTGTAGTAGCTTAGATCGTACAGGGTCTAACATACATGTTGGTTTAGCTCAGTGGTGCCCTGAGCTTAACTTGGTCCTGGAGGGCCGGTGTCCTGCAGAGTTTAGCTCCAACCCCGATTAGACACATCTGAACCAGCTAATCAAGCTCTAATTAGGCACTAGAAACTTCCCGGCAAGTGTATAGAGGCTAGTTTGATCTAAACTCTTAAAATTTAGCTGCTCTGTTGATTTTCCGGGCTTCTCTCCTTAGGGGGTGAGTGTCTAAACTCTTAAAATTTAGCTGCTCTGTTGAATAAAAACCTAGGTTTTGTGTTTGTTTTCTTCTGAAAATGACAAAACGTGAGCAGATCCAGCAGTTTTTTCAAGATGAGGCCTTTCTATAGGTAGAAGTACTTTCCCTCCATGCAATACAAAATACCTCTAGATTTGTTTTCTTCCAGCTGTGCTCCATGAATTTGTAATTCATAATTATTGATTTGCCTATATTCATTTTGATTTAAGCTAAAACTGTCAGAATTGTATATAAACACTTTATTTTTGATCACTTTATTTGTTTACTCAGGCATGTTATACATCTACAGTGTGTATACAGTCATGGCCAAAAATATAGGCAATATATTTCATGACACTGTTCACACAGTCAAGGTATCCAGTGCCAGAAGCAGCAAAGCAACCCCAAAACATCTTTAAACCTCCACCATGTTTTTCTGTAAACAGTGCCATGATGTTCTTTATCAAAAAGCTCTACTTAATTGTCTCATCCATCCACAGTACATTCTACCAGAAGGATTGTGGTTTTGTCACAGGACTTTTGGCAAACTGCAGTCTTGCTTTTTTATGCCTTTGTGCCAGCAGTGGTCTCCTACCACAGCGTCCCTTTTCATTCAGATGGCGACAGATAGTGCAAGCTGACACTGTTGTACCCTATGTCTGCAGATCAGCTTGAATTTGTTTGGACATTAATTGGGGTTCTTTATCCACCATTCGAACAATCCTTCATTGTAATTTTTCATTAATTTTGCTCTTCCATCCATGTCCAGGGAGGTTCGCTACAGTGCCATGGGCTGTAAACCTCTTGATGATATTGCACACAATGGACACAGGAACATTAAAATGCCCTTATTATGCCTTTTCAAATATGATCTTTCATGCAGTGTGTCATGTAGCTGTATGTGAACATAAACTATCTGCAAAGTTGTGAAGCCGACAGTGCACGATAAATAAAGTTATTGTCTATCAAAAAAAAGAGTCGGCTCACATTTGCCTGAACGAGTCGTCGGGAATTCAAATCTTTTTCTGTTACGGCCACACGTCACGAAGTAACACATTTGCATATTGCACATGTCCGCCCACGTTCTACGTCGCAAACAACTTGCCCATATATTTCCATGTGGTTTATGTCACATGGAAATTTACATGTACATTATACAGAAGACGCTGTATCCTATGCTGTGAGTAAAATTGTTTTATATTCACTTCCAAAAGATGATGAATCTACAAAGATTGTATTTTCTAGCGATCATTCAAAATACCTAGTTGTGTATGTTATGTTGTGTAACAACTCTGCACATGTCATGCTAACTGGCTAAATCACGCTTCTGTAGTTCAGTTCAGCTGTGGACCCACTGTAGTCTGACAATTTGTGATTGATGCAGCTTGACTGTCTGTCTGTCTCATTAGTTGAAGTAATGATAAAGGATGGCACATGAAGCAGCTTTCACACCGAATGTGGAAAGCGCTGTGCTATGGAACCCATTCGTTTTAATTGCTTCTGCCGCGCGAGGACAGCTTGTTTCTGCCTCGACCAAAGCGCACGCGCAGCGGAGCGCACACGCCGGCTACAAAGTTCAAATGAGTTGTTCAAATGAACTTTTGCCACTGTGCTCTGAAGGGCTGCACTGAACCCAGCAGCCAGCGCAGCGCTTTCCGCGTTCAGTGCATTAATGCATTATACAATGTTGAAGTTTACAACATAGAGATGTGCCCGGTTCGCTTACATAAGCAAATTGCAAGCACTTTCCACGGCAGTCCGTGCTAACTTGTTGATCAGCCTCTTCAGCCGGTTCATCATCAGACTCTGGCTGGAATTGTTATGGTAAAATTGATGCCATCTTTTCTGTGTATTGACAAGTATCCAGGGCTGTCAGTCAGTTTTGGCAATGGGCGTTTCGTTCTCCGACACGCTGTACGCGGTAGACCAATCATAAAGGCCTGCGCCATCTGACCAATCACAGCAGTGAGGGCTCACGGAAAGGAGGGGTTTAGAGAGACTGATTCTTCGAACTGGTTCGCACGAGTCGTTTATGAATCATTTAGAAATGGGGTAAAATTAAATCTATTTTCTGAGAAAACTTAAGTGTTTTTTGACCTTGCATACACGTAAACCTGTTTTGGGAGTCTATTAAAACAATATTAGCAACCTTTAAAATGGCATAATAGGGGCACTTTAAGATATCTGGAGATGGGCTTGTAGTCTTGAGATTGTCCATGTTTTTCCAAATTTTTTTCTCTCAAATCCACAGACAACTCTTTACACTCCTTTCTTTTGTCCATGCTCAATGTGACACACAACACAAAAGTTATCAAAAAGTCAACTTTTCTCCATTTTAACAGGTTGCAAGTGTGATTACTATATTTCCCACGCCTGTTACTTCTCACAGGTGTGTCTAAATACAAATTACAGGAGCATCACATGCTTGAAAAGCAATTTCTTACAATTTTGACAAGGTGCCAATAATTTTGTCCAGTCCATTTTTGAGTTCTGTGGGAAATTTTATCAAGCTTGACTTTTCTTCTCTGTTTTTTGTGTTGTTGCAGTGATAAGCACGTGAATACCAAAACATTTGCAACTGGAACAATTTTCTGAGAGAAGTGTTGCATTTTCTGACAGAATTGCAAGGGTGCTGATATTTTTGGCCACAACTGTATCTTAACCATACATTTTCTATGACCATATTTATTTACTAAATAAAGACCTTGACATTTAAATAATCAAGTTGTTTGGCTCTGAAAATTGTAAATTATTATGTACAGTCCCCCTGCAGTACCTTCATGGCCCACTGAAGGCTTCGACCACAGGTTTAAAACTGGAAATGTTTTAATAATTACATTGACACAGTCCTCTTAAGGGTCATCCGTGTCCACATTAATATAGTCCTATTCAGAATCATTGTGATTCATGTTTTCACCATGTTCCACCTTTTCATAATCAGCCTCGTCATCATCTTCATTTTTGCTACTATGTGATGCAGTTTGACCTAGTGATATTCCATAGAGATAAAGGACAGTTAAAGGAAAATGTTACGATGTTAAGAATTTTATAATATATCTTCTGACTTCTTGTATGGAATATAAACCATTACCTTTTGTAAAAAAACACTTTGAATGAGTTTCCTTGTTCCTTTGCTTTTGTCTTCTCTTCAGCAGGAGGATGATTATGAGGACAGACAATAAGAGCAGCACAGCTGACACTGCAGCACCAATGACAGGACGCATGGAGGCTGAGAGAGACACATATGTTTGAGTTAAACTTTCATTACCAGCAGTCCAGCTTGTTTTTAGACTCTTATATATCAGTACCTGTGATAGTGATGAGCAGCAGTTCAGAGGCAGATGAACGGAAGGAGCGTGAGGAGACACTGACTTCATAAATACAACTGTAGTTTCCCTCATGTGAATAATCTGCCTCAGGAAAGGAGAAGGAGGCAGAGTGATTGACAGCTGACTCACTCCTGGTGATGTTTGACCCTCTGAGCAGGTGAAAATTGCCTCCAAAATACTGAGATTCAGTGGAACAGATGATAGTAAAACTGTGACCCCTGGTGATCACTGGCCCCTGAGGCCCCTCATCAAACCGTCCATCAGGAGCACTGTGGGAAATGTTGGGCTGCTGCAAGTTCACTAGAAAACAAGAAAAATACAGTTATATGGTTACAGAATCAAAACAGGAGCCTCAGGTATTAAATTCGAATAGCATTAAACAAATAAAGATGGCTTCAATAAACTGCATATTGTCTTCAACAAAATGTAAACAAAAACAGACATCAACAGGTGTCAATACAAAATGAATTCACTTTCATGCAACTACTGCATGTAATCTATGATTAGGCAATGAGACTAAACGGAACACACTCACCCACAGTAATAATAACAATGTTGCTCAAAGGTGACTTGATGTTGTTTTGGTAGGAGTAACAACAGCTGTAGTTGCACTGATATAAAACATCTACATTAACAAAGTTGAAAGTCATACTAGATACATGTTTCTGGGAGGATACAGATGAACCGTTTATGAAGAGCTGGAATTCAGCATTAGCATTGCATCTTGGTTTAGGTGTTGTGCATCTGAACTGGATATTTTCTCCACGAGAAACAACAGCATGGGTGGAGGTCAGGGAAAGCGTTGGCATCTGCAGTTCACCTGCAGAATAAAAATGTATTTGTTTAAAATTATATGTTAAGACATGTGATGAAAGCATAAAAATCAAAAAGCTTGTATTTTAATGTATTTCTATTGCACATTTCCTCCAAAATAACGTGTCAAGATGCTTAAGATTTGACTTACCTGAACAAACAACACCAGCATCTTCCCCATGATTACAGTTATGATTTCCTACTCCACTGTGTGAACATTGTGTGAGGCTTCCTTCACTTCCTGAGCATTCAACATTATCCAGCCAGATCGATCCACTGCCTTGACCAAAGACGGCTCTTTGAGGTGCACTAATGGCTGATCCACACTGTAACTGTTTGCACACCACAGCAGCATCATTCATGTCCCAGTTATCATCACACACGGTTCCCCACTGGCCATTATTACAGATCTCCACTCTTCCACAGCATGAATCAGAACCATTGACCAACCGTATGTCTGGTAGTTGGCCTTAAAAATTAAAGTACAACGTGATTAAAAATGTGTTATTTTTGGCATGCTGTAAGTATTTGTATAAGTTTGACATTGTTGGGAGAAGAGCACCAAACTATTATTTTCAGAAGTTTTCTTATAATTATTATTACTTAAAGCCAAACATAAAGGTTTATGTTTTCTTAATCACTGTAGTACTACTTTTTACTTTTTCTAAAAAAAAAAAAAAAAAAAAAAAAAAAAAGTCAGCCTGTTACTTACCAGTTACGTAAGTCAGAGCACTGGCTGTTGAAAAGAAAAACAGGAGCATTTAACATACTGTAATTGTATAATTAAATATGATTTACCAAATAAAAACCTTTGTAAAAATACAATTTCTTCCGAAAACCGCGTCCTATAATTTAATCAGTGGTGTATTAAACCATTCTCAAGTTAATGGCACTCAAGTAGTAGGTTTTTACATTTTCGACATTTAATTTTTTAGGGAAATGTTGTAATTTTGCAACATTAGGTCTGTTGTGTAGCAGAATTTCAGTGATCTTACTCACTGTCTGAACAAATGTAGAGAACATCTAAGGGTTTCATTTGCAGGGTGTATTGCTTCTATAGCCCCATGACAGCAGCCTACATATCTACGTAAACACTAATAATCACACAAGAACAATAATCAGACAAGTCATATTTTTAAGAAGAAACATTTATTATAAAAATATGTTCAGATTGTATTTACAAAACTTGAGGAACTAAATGAAAACACTTGTTTAGCTCTGTTTATAGTCATGTTCAATTATGATAGTCCTTTCATTTCTTGTCCCCCGAGAAGCAGAGGTGAACATTGCTGCAAAGCATGCTGGTGTAGTCTTTCCTGGCTGGTAGCATTGTGAAATGAAAGAAGAATAAAGAAAAAAACTCATTATTTTCCAATCTAAACAATCTCAGTGCAAATCAATCCCAATCATACCCACGAGTTTCAAAGAATTTACCCATTTCATAAATTTCACACAATACATTCTAGCTTACTGCTCTGTTCTTTTCATGCTAATAGTTCAATTACAGAATATTATCACCTCATGTAACAAACAGATATTTAAGCAAACAATCAGAGCCAGGAACAGTTGTATTTTATAACCGTGTATTTATAAATAAGATACAGATGGTTTCAAATATTGCTACACACATGCTTTAATATTATCAAGAAATAATTTATTCTAACTTGAAGTTATAATTTAATAATCAAATAAATAAAATAAAATCAAAATGTAACAAAGAAGACATTTAAATCTTGTGCATGACCAAAAAGAGTATGTTTCTATTCACATGGAGCAGATGATAAGCACACTTCATTCATTTAATGCTTGCACATAGGTGCATTACAACACCGACATAAGCTCAAAATCTACTAAGACCAAAGCATTCAACAGTACCTTAATATCTACATGGTCTAGACACACAGAAAGAAATATTTTAGGTAGTTTACTTACTTGAATGTTCATTAGTCCAGTAAAACAAGATAATGTGCAGGTTGTGTGAGTTCATGGCCAGGTAAACAGGCCTAATTAAAAAAAAAAAAAAGAAACATCCAATAGCATTGCAGGAACGAACAATAGGACTTATTATTTGTGTAAATGTGGTCTTAGAGAGAAAGAAAACGTGTGCAGGTTTATTTTAGTAGAGCTAAAACTAATGTTGTAATAACACTGCACAAAGTCTCTAGTAATATGCACATGGAACTTTTTATTTATTTATGCATGCAGGGCCTGTGGTTCTGTCATCAGCTGTAAGTCTGTTATAGTTCTTCCTACAAATGTATAGTTTGAAAACTCTGATGTCTAGATGAGCATGAGAATGTTTAAGCACTGAGCTTATGTGTTAACATAATGACTATATATCTGCATTTAAATGTGAGAAGTTTTAGAAATGTATCTCTGTTAGAGCTGTTTTAAATAATTTTAGTTTACTAAACAGCTAATTTTAATAAAGGAGCTAAAACTTATTTAGATCAACTTGTTGGTCAATGTCTTTTCAAAATCAGTCCAAATATACAGATGATTAACTCAAATGAATTCTGCATCAAAAGTGAATCTGTTTAACTGTGAGAGAGTTACTATAAACCATTTATATGTTCAGATATATAGTACTCGGAAATGGGGTTCAAGTTTAGCATTCAGTTTAAAATCGTGGTAAATTTGCGTTATTGATTCAGATAGTCAACGATTATCAAGTTCATTTCTGGTATTAGCAAACAGTTTCAGTTCAGTTTCAGAAAAAAAGCGTTAAAATCTCTCTGGAAATTTCAGAGTTGATGGCACAATGTTAAAAAGATGGCACAACCAACCAATGTACTCAGTTCATAATCTTTAACTGAACTGTTTTAAGTATTAAATATTACTGTGATATTAACATTGTGACATGCAGTATCATAATGATATTTTAATCTTTAATCTCTATCTGTTATAAAAAATAGAAAGAGCAAGAACTGAAAATTGAATTTACCCAATATCAAAGTGAGAAGAGAAGGTCTTGGCATTGTGATGCTTGTGTTGTTTCAAAATGTGCTTGAATGAAGAGGTTACTTCCTGATTGGTAAGAAGAGCTGATGATGCTTTGGTAAAAGCTAAAAATGTAAACTATGTGTATGTTAGGAACTGATCTGTGCATCAGTGTATTGTAAGACCGTGCCCCTAAACAAAACAACCCATAAATAGTCAGCTGAATACTTCTGCAATGTACATTTTTCTTTTTACTTTTAATACATTTACAAAGTTGTGACAATTCTTTTATTGCTTTGTCATTATGGTGTATGCAGTGTAAAAAAAAAAAAAAAAAAAAGTCATTTAAAGCTGTTTAATATTTAAGGCAGAAACATACCAAATATATATATGCACAATTCCGATGAATTCTGATCAAATAAACCATACTAAGGTTACAGTGTCAAGGACACACAATGTAAAATAATAATAATAATAATAATAATAAAACAAAGGAAATAAACTCACATTGCTCATGTATACGCACACACCATTCAAACATCAGGTAGGTTCAAAGCCTCAGTCTATTGTGCATCAGTGCAAGCATTTAGAAATCAGGACCCATTAGTACATGGCTGCAGTGATTGGCTAATTAGCAGAGCATATACAGATCAATGAGTAGCTAATTAAGGAAGAACCAGGACTAAACAAGTGAATTTTAAGCATATTAGAAGAGTAAACAAAATAATTATATACAATGACAAATACATTTGACTACAGTAACAAAAAAGAATGAATCTTTGATACAAATAGTTTTTGGGTTTACTCACTTTTAATCACAACAGCTTTCATAAATGTTATTCGATTTGTCTACCACACTTTTCTTTGTAATATTGAAACACGCCTCTTAAGGGTCATCTGTGTCCATGTTAATATAGTCCTGTTAAGACTGGTCAGAGTCCACATCAATATAGTCTGGCTCAGAATCATCATGGCCCATGTTCTCCTTCAGGGAACTCGAGCTGCATTAGAAACGCTTTGGGAACACCTCTGCATGACTGTGTCCTGAAGCATGTGTGAAATCAGTTCAATAGCATGGCGAGATGTCACGGGCGGGGTGACATTCAGACCAGGAAGCTTAAAAGCATATCCAAAACAAGCAGTGTTAGCTTCTGTGTCTTCAGCAAGCACTCTGTGTGTGTATCTTGAATGTTTAGCTCTGCTTCTGTTGGCATTTCTTCTCGAGGGAAGAATGTCTTTATGCAATATAGAATTGTGTTGCCTTGGCAATGCATGCATTATGGGTCTGCAAAATAATGCCAGGGGAAACTGTGAGCAGACGAGAGGTTCCTTTTCTCTCTTTCCTCTGATCTTGTGTAAACGTATTATTGCATTTGCAAGCTGTTATTCACAATTCTTTAAACTGCATATATAATTAAAATATTCAGCTTAACGTTCAGACTGTGTTTCACTTGTTTGGTTGTTTGGCAGCATTTAATTCTGAGGATTTTAATGATGAAATAGTCATCTGGCTTTGAGAAGGTTAGATGTCTATATTATTTAGCAGAGGGATTGGAGACAGGCCTCACCCTTTCGCCTCCCTCTTTCCTCTAAATACAGTCCTAAAATACAATCCTCTAAATTTCAAATTTCATTTATTGATAAATATATAGCCCCATGTGGCTATATTCAACATCACAGAATGACGGTTGCTTATGGAGTATCATCTGAGGGCTCAAAGGTCATCCACATATAAGAAAGGTGTCTTGCCTTGCCCTACACAGACTCACATTTCTCTGGATTCCCTGAATCTTTTCACAATATTATGTGTGGTAGTTGGTGAGAGACCTAAATTCTTTGCAATGGATTTTCTTCAAAGAAATGTGATTTTTGATTTGTTTGATACTTTTGTCATGAACTTTGATGAGACATGATCCAACTTTGCTTGCAAAGATTTTTATATCCAAACATGATATCCTCACCTATTTCCATCGCTTCTGCTTAATGTGAACTGTTTCAAAACAGTTTAATTGGGATATTCTGTAACCTTTTCACTTTTTTGGACTGTGTTACAGCCATGAAAATCAAAATTTGGTTATATTTATAAAATAAAAATTGGCCACTGAGAACATTGGAATGTTTTCTTTGTACTTTAGTCAGCTAAATAAAGGTTAACTTTATTTCTTTATAGGAATAAACGGCTAACTTATTCTTGATTTGGTGTCATTTCATTAAACGTGAAGCTTACTAATAGTGGGTTCTTTCTTTCGGCCTTGCACCAAATGTGTGGATGCTGCTCTAGCTCCTCTGCGACTCCAAGGCTTCCGCATACTCACCATATGGATGGTTGGTTGATACTAGCTCAATGAGAGCAGATGGCGGTTCGGCGTCGAGATGTCGTCCTTGCCCAAATGAAAGAGCAGGGGTTAAGGCTGAACGGCAAGAAAAGTGTGCTTTCTCCAGTGCAGAGAACCACTTATCTGGGTGTGGTGTGGGATTCTACAACGATGCAGGCATGTTCATCTCCTGTTTGTATTGATGCGATTTGCACAGCTGTAAGGAAAGTGAAAGAAGGCCAGTTACAGTGGGTACGGAAAGTATTCAGACCCCCTTAAATTTTTCACTCTTTGTTATATTGCAGCCATTTGCTAAAATCATTTAAGTTCATTTTTTTTCCTCATTAATGTACACACAGCACCCCATATTGACAGAAAAACACAGAATTGTTGACATTTTTGCAGATTTATTAAAAAAGAAAAACTGAAATATCACATGGTCCTAAGTAGTCAGACCCTTTGCTGTGACACTCATATATTTCACTCAGGTGCTGTCCATTTCTTCTGATCATCCTTGAGATGGTTCTACACCTTCATTCACACAGAGTCCAGCTGTGTTTGATTATACTGATTGGACTTGATTAGGAAAGCCACACACCTGTCTATATAAGACCTTACAGCTCACAGGGCATGTCAGAGCAAATGAGAATCATGAGGTCAAAGGAACTGCCTGAAGAGCTCAGAGACAGAACTGTGGCAAGGCACAGATCTGGCCAAGGTTACAAAACAATTTCTGCTGCACTTAAGGTTCCTAAGAGCACAGTGGCCTCCATAATCCTTAAATGGAAGACGTTTGGGACAACCAGAACCCTTCCTAGAGCTGGCCGTCCGGCCAAACTGAGCTATCCGTGGAGAAGAGCCTTGGTGAGAGAGGTAAAGAAGAACCCAAAGATCACTGTGGCTGAGCTCCAGAGATGCAGTCGGGAGATCGGAGAAAGTTGTAGAAAGTCAACCATCACTGCAGCCCTCCACCAGTCGGGGCTTTATGGCAGAGTAGCCCGACGGAAGCCTCTCCTCAGTGCAAGACACAGGAAAGCCCGCATGGAGTTTGCTAAAAAACACCTGAAGGACTCCAAGATGGTGAGAAATAAGATTCTCTGGTCTGATGAGACCAAGATAGAACTTTTTGGCCTTAATTCTAAGCGGTATGTGTGGAGAAAACCAGGCACTGCTCATCACCTGTCCAATACAGTCCCAACAGTGAAGCATGGTGGTGGCAGCATCATGCTGTGGGGGTGTTTTTCAGCTACAGGGACAGGACTACTGGTTGCAATCGAGGGAAAGATGAATGCGGCCAAGTACAGGGATATCCTGGCCGAAAACCTTCTCCAGAGTGCTCAGGACCTCAGACTGGGCCGAAGGTTTACCTTCCAACAAGACAATGACCCTAAGCACACAGCTAAAATAACGAAGGAGTGGCTTCACAACAACTCCGTGACTGTTCTTGAATGGCCCAGCCAGAGCCCTGACTTAAACGGAACTGAGCATCTCTGGAGAGACCTAAAAATGGCTGTCCACCAATGTTTACCATCCAACCTGACAGAACTGGAGAGGATCTGCAAGGAGGAATGGCAGAGGATCCCCAAATCCAAGTGTAAAAAACTTGTTGCATCTTTTCCAAAAAGACTCATGGCTGTATTAGATCAAAAGGGTGCTTCTACTAAATACTAAGCAAAGGGTCTGACTACTTAGGACCATGTGATATTTCAGTTTTTCTTTTTTAATAAATCTGCAAAAATGTCAACAATTCTGTGTTTTTCTGTCAATATGGGGTGCTGTGTGTACATTTGAGGAAAAAAAATGAACTTAATGATTTTAGCAAATGGCTGCAATATAACAAAGAGTGAAACATTTAAGGGGGTCTGAATACTTTCCGTACCCACTGTAGTCACTCACTGTCAAACTGTTTCTGAGACGGTTAGGTCTAATGGCAGCTGCGTCCAACATGATACCTTTATGTACCTGCCGTACATAAGATCTTTAGAGTGGTAGCTCAGGAACAAGGAATTTTCTCAGAGGGTGAACCCACTTCACGTGATCAAGGTCACGCTGCAATGTTTAAGTACCTTAGACATGTGGGGAAAGCCTTGGTTCCTGTCATAATGCCCAGTGTTGGGGACTCTTTGTCGGTGCGTAATGCTAATGACGGATACCTCCCTCACGGGCAGGGGAGCGGTGGCCACTCTCCCCAGGGTCTGTGGGAATGCTACAATCTCACGTGGCACATTAACTGCCTGGTGATTCTCAGACTGCACACCATGGTACAGACACCCAGTCAACTGCCCAATTGGTACAGTTCTGGAGTTTCTTCAGGAGCGTTCTCTGCAGAGTTATCTCCCTCCACTCCCTCCAAGTTATATGTGGCAGTGATGGCTGCTTAGCATGTTTTCTTTGTGGTGCTTTGAGACCAGGATGGTGTCCTTTTCACTTACATCTAGATTTAGGTACCCATCCAGACTCACAGATGCTTCTGTCTGAGCTGTGCTCACCATGATTTCACACTAGACAGGCATTTGTCAGCATGGAGACGTGGGCATTGTACAGATACACATTAAAGCTTCCTGGTCTCTACATTACCCCGCCCATGACGTCTCGCCATTCGATTGGACTGATTTCACACATGCTTCAGGACACGGTGATGCAGAAGCGTTCCCAAAGCATTTCTGACATAGCATCTTAAACATCATCTGACTTATTTTATAGAAAATAAATGTTTACCTTTCGAAAAAGAGCATTTTGAATGAGTTTCCTTACTCCTTTGCTTTTGTCCTCTATTCAGCAGCAAGACGACTATGAGGACAGACAATAAGAGCAGCACAGCTGACACTGCAGCACCAATAACAGGACGCAGGGAGGCTGAGAGATACACATGATTGAGTTAAACTTTCATTACCAGCAGTCCAGCTTGTTTTTAGACTCTTACACATCAATACCTGTAATAGTGATGAGCAGTAGTTCAGAGGCAGATGAACGGATGGAGCATGAGGAGACACTGACTTCATAAACACAACTGTAGTTTCCCTCATGTGAATAATCTGCCTCAGGAAAGGAGAAGGAGGCAGAGTGACTGACAGCTGACTCACTCTTAGTGATGTTTGATCCTCTTAACAGGTGAAAAGAGCCTCTAAAATACTGAGATTCAGTGGAACAGGTGATTGTAAAACTGTGGCCTCTGGTGATCACTGGCCCCTGAGACCCCTCGACAAACTGTTCAATAGGAGCACTGTGAGAAATGCTGGGCTGCTGCAAGTTCACTACAAAACAAGAAGAAAACATTAAATGGTTACAGAGGCCATTTCTCATTATGTGTTCTTATGCGATCTTGTGTCCTTGTGTTCTAGCTCTAGGTCATGATTAACTGTTGAAATTCAATTCCAAAACTTGAGAATGCAAGTACAGAGGACACATGAAAGTGTCCAAATGTGTTCTTGAAATTGAACCATTAGAAGCAGAGAAGACTCTGCGGGTGGATGGCGTATGGAAGCATGTAAGCTTTAAACTTCTGATTCTCGTGTAAGAGATTACCACTGCAAGCTTGCAGATAAGTAATGGCTCAAGAAAGTAATCATTTGTTTTGCATAATTTTAATGAAGTGAGAAAGCCTGTCACACTTTTTATTTGCATGTTAAAAA
The DNA here is from genome assembly GCF_022985175.1 of Labeo rohita. Lineage (NCBI taxonomy): Eukaryota > Metazoa > Chordata > Actinopteri > Cypriniformes > Cyprinidae > Labeo > Labeo rohita. The sequence continues at coordinate 465,457 of NW_026129865.1, read as the reverse complement.
GAATTTTAACATTGGCAAAGAATATGTAACATACATACATACCCCAGTCATTTTCACAAATACAAGTGGTAAAAATCTGTAATGTAATATGTAAATGTTGTCTATAATAAATAAAATATAAAATAAATGTTTTAAAACCATGTTATTAATTGTGCATTGCGTGCTGTTGTCTCTCTCTTAATAACCTGCTGAGACTGTCAGTTGAGTAGTAAGATCACAACGCATCTTAGTTTTAACAAGGATGTGTTCTGCGTTCTCACTTCCTTCCGAGTTCATTCTTTCAAGGTAGCCAGGCAAGAGTGGTCTTCACGAGAACACAAGTCTGTTCTTTGTGCTCTTGGAATTGAGAAACAGCCAGAGACTCAAATAATAAAGCTAGCTTCTAAACTAAAATGACTTCAAGAACTGCATCTTGTTGGGATCAATATTTAATCCACAGCTATTTTACAAATGAGCTCAAAAAAAAAAAAAAAAAAAAAGGCATTATTACAGAACAAGTTCACTTATACGTTACTAATGCACACAGTCTGTAATTGTAGGCAAAGAGACAAGACAAACGCACTCACCCACAGTGATGATAACAGTGTTACTCAAAGGTGACATGTTGTTTTGGTAGGAGTATTGACAGCTGTAGCTGCCCTGATGTGAAACGTTTACATTGAAAAGGTTGAAAGTCATACTAGATACATGTTTCTGGGAGGATATGGATTTTCCATTTATGAAAAGCTGGAAATCAGTATAAACATTACATCTTCTTTTAGGTGCTGTGCATCTGAACTGGATATTTTCTCCACGAGAAACAACTACACATGTGGAGGTCAGGGATAGTGTCGGCATCTGCAGCTCACCTGCAAAATAAATATGTATTTATTTAGAATAATTTATTGAGAGACAATATGTAAAAGCATGAAATTTATGAACCTTAATCTTATTTCTGTTGCTCATTTTCCCCAAATAATGTATCAAGATACTTAATATTTGACTTACCTAAACAAACAACACCAGCATCTTGACTGTGACTACAGGTATGATTTCCTAATCCACTGTGTTTACACTGTGTGAGGGTTCCTTCACTTCCTGAGCATTTAACATCATCCAGCCAGATCGATCCACTGCCTTGACCAAAGGTGGCATTATGAGTTACATTGAAGGCTGATCCACACTGTAACTGTCTGCACACCACAGCAGCATCATTCATGTCCCAGTTATCATCACACACGGTTCCCCACTGGCCATTATAACGGATCTCCACTCTTCCACAGCATGAATCAGAACCATTGACCAACCGTATGTCTGACAGATGGCATTAAAAATGAAAGTGTAATGTGATTAAAATGGAGGGGGTATTTTGAATGTGTTTGACATTGTTGGGAGCCAGTTACCAAACATGCATAGCCCCTATTATTTAGTTTTCTTCTCATAGTTATTATATTTTTTTAAAACACTTAATGCAAATTTCTCAGACAACTAAATGAGCAATAAAGAATGTAACTTAACTTCATAAAATATGAAGGTGAAAAAAGCTAAAGCATAATACCATTTTTGATCTGAGGAAGACATATGTACTTTTACCTAAGCAGATGACACCTGCATCTTCATGATGACCACAGTTATGTGTTCCAAATGAAGAATGTGAGCACTGTGTGAGCGATGATTCACTTCCTGAACATCTCACATCATCCAACCAGATTGGACCACTTCCCTGGCCAAAATAAGCATTGGTTTGTGCACCACCAGCTTTTCCACATCCCAACTTTCTGCATACCACATCAGCATCATTCACGTCCCAGCTGTCACCACACACTGTGCCCCATTGGCCATTATAAAGGATCTCCACTCTTCCAGAGCATGAGTCAGAACCATTGACCAACCTTATGTCTGGTAGTTGGCCTTAAAAATGAAAGCACAATGTGATTAAAAAATGTGTTACTTTTGACATGGTGTAAATATTTTGTATGTGTTTGACATTGTTGGAAGCCAAGCAAAGATCATTCATAGCCTGTATTATACTAATTGCTTTAGTACTATTTTTATTACAAGCAGCAAAAACATTTTCATACACTTAGCACTCATTTCTTAGAAAACCAAATAAATAAGGTACAAGGTACAAACTTTTAGTGCCTTTTATTTAAAAAGATACCTAAGTAAATACTACATAAAGTAGCAAGATGAAAACAACAAAAGCATAAAGACATTTTTGATCTGAGGAAAACATATGTTCTTTTACCTAAGCAGATGACACCTGCATCTGAATGATGATCAATAAGACGATGTGAGCACTGTGTGAGTGATGATTCACTTCCTGAACAAAATTGCTTTGATATATTGACATATAAGAGGTCATTGTACAATAATAAAGAAAAAAAAATCCTGTAAGATTCAGTACTCAAACCTTACTCTAAAAAAGCTTATATTAAAGGTAGTCTGCCAAAATGACAGCCTTTGGAATGTTCCACCGTATGATGTAATAGTGTGGATAAGCACCGCCTCCGCAGAAGATCATCAACTCCTGCTTTGTCATCACTGCCTCTTTAGACCCCCACCACCCACCGATTCTACATTACAAACTACGAAGTTACATCGAAACTACCGTTTGACAAAAACGGCTCAAATTTTAAAAAGGAAGTTAAAATAGCACAGCTGCATCAACAAATGCATTTATATATCACTTTTGCATTTGTTAACACTATCAGTTAGGTTTAGGGGGTGGGTTTGGTGTAGGGGTGTAACGCCACGCCAGCAGAGGGAGCCCTCACCCATGGACTGACTGTTACCGCTCCCTCTGCTTCTTCTATGGTTACTTCCTTCGCAGCCATATAAGGAGGGCCATGCCAAACAGGAGGTTGCGAAGTATTGTTTTGCCTGTGCGGACTCTACCAAGTGTTTTCATTGTTTTCATTGCCTTGTTTCATAGTCATAGTTTTGTCTTGTTTCATTGCCTTGTTTTATTTGCTTTTTGGACTGCTCTCTGGTATTTTGACCTTCTGACTGTTTTTTGGATTATGCTCTTGTCTCGCCTTGGAAATTACTGTTTGCTGGCGTCTGACCCTGTCTGTCTTGACTACAATCTGTACAATAAAGCTTGCACTTGGATCTATTCACGCTTCTGACGAGTCCCGTTATAAAATACTTCGCCTCCCACAGATCCAGCAGCTTTTGGGACACAGATCACCATGGATCCAGCATCACACCTCTTCTGCCTCCGCCAAGGTAACTGGCCTGCTGAGGATTATGTCATTGATTGTTGTGAGCTGTACCATTCGGTGGGATTTAATGACATCGCCCTAAAAGATATCTTCCGACATGGACTCATAGCTGATGAGGAACCCTGCTATCCTCCATTATCTGCCAAACCTTTTTTTGTCATGTCTGGAACTTTTGTCACGCCACAGCCTGCTCACACCATGCCTACCGCTCCAGGGCCTGCTCACGCCATGCCTGCCACTCTTCCAGAGCCTGCACCTGTCATGGCCGCCCTCCCACAGCCAGCTCACAAGATGGCCGCCATCCCCAAGCCTGTTCACAAGATGGCCGCCATCCCCAAGCCTGTTCTCAAGATGGCCGCCATCCCCAAAACAGTTCACAAGATGGCTGCCCCCATCTGAGTCCCCGGCCAAGATGGCTGCCACGCCTGAACCTCATCATTCCAAAATCATCTCATCCGAATCTCCTCCCATCATGTCTGCCATATCCAAAGCAAGTCAAATGATGGCTGATCCTCTGGTGTCAAGTCAGAGCTGCACTTTCAGTGTTACACTGTGTTTCTGTGCCAAGTCAAGTTACAGCTGTTGTTCCTGAATCAAGTCAAGTTACAGCTGTTGTTTCTGAATCAAGTCAAGTTACAGCTGTTGTTCCTGAGTCAAGCCAAGTTACAGCTGTTGTTCCTGAGTCAAGCCAAGTTACAGTTGTTGTTCCTGAGTCAAGCCAAATTACAGCTGTTGTTCCTGAGTCAAGTCAAGTTACAGCTGGGTTGTTTATGTTAAGCCAAGCCACAGTTGAACTTCATGAGCCAAGCCAGGTTACAGCAGATCTTCATGAGCCAAGTCAAGTTACTGCTGTTGTTCCTGAGTCAAGTCAAGCCACAGCTGATCTTCCTGAGCCAAGTCAAGCCACAGCTGATCTTCATGAGCCAAGCCAATTTGCAGCAGATCTTCATGAGCCAAGTCAAGTTACTGCTGTTGTTCCCAAGTCAAGTCAAGCTACAGCTGATCTTCCTAGCCAAGTCAAGTCACAGCTGACCTTCATGAGCTAAGTCAAGTCACAGCTGGTCTTCACGAGTCGATTCAAGTCACTGCTGATTTTTCTGAGTCAAGCCAAGTCACAGCAGACCTCCCTGAGTCAAGTCAAGTCACGGCAGACCTCCTTGAGTCAAGTCAAGTCACGGCAGAACTCCCTGAGTCAAGTCAAGACACAGCTGTGCTCCTAACAAAGCCTCTTCACGACATGGCTGCTAGTATAGAGCCACGCCAAGCCAAGGCCGTCATGCCAGAACCTCACCAGGTCTCATCTCATCTCCCAAGCCACGCAGAGCCCACATTCTCTAACATCACAGCCTCCACACCCTCAAGCCCGGCAAGCATCCCACTATCTACTGTACTGCCTGTAATGGCGGTCGTCATCTTGAGCGTGTGGGCTACACACTGCACTCCTGAGTCCTCGTCTGTCCATAAGTTTGCTCCAGAAGCCTCGTCTGACCACGAGTCTGCCTCTGAGGCCTTGTCTGTCCACGAGTCTGTGCCAGAGGCCTCTCCTGTCCATGAATTTGCACCAATGCCTCCAGAGGTGTCAGCTAATGCTGTAGAACCTCCCAAGGAGGTGACGTCCATCCATAAACTCACTGCCACGTCGGTCCACAAGTCTGCTCCAGAGGCCTCGTCTGACCATGAGTCTGCGCCAATGCCCTCGGAGGTGGTAGCTCCGGCTGCAGAACCTCCTAAGGGGGCTGCGTCCACCTACAAACTCTCTGTCCGTCCTGTCACAGTCATGGAGGCCACCTCTGAACTGTCTCCCTACCATGTGTCACGGGAAGGAGCAAAGCGACAGACACAGTGGGCGTGACGTCAGGCCTCGGAGAGGCTTTTATTAAACAATATCAACAAAAAGTGTCCAAAAGGGGGAAATAAAAGTGTCCTAAATAAACAGGGGGGTCTGGTGTCCTCGGCGTGAAGGGGTTCCGTGAAGGAGAGGCAGTGTTCAGAAGGGAAGGGTCCAGGTAAGGGGCGGAGTCCGGCGGCCGCACACGCTGAAGTCTGTGATGCACGGGGGGCCGGGGGGCGGTGGCGGCTTCTTCTGAGCGGCATCATCCACCTTCCACGGACTTTCCACTACGGCACTTCTGGAACGGCCTGGCATCCTGGCCTGCAGCCGTCTCACGTCCATTCGGCGACATCCGTTCTCTCGACACACCCTTCCTGGACCCACGAGGACACCAGCATGCATGCACGGGGAAGAGACTGGTCTCCCTGAGGAGAGGCGCGCTCGGCATTTTAATAGTGGCGGTGATAAGGCTTCATTCACATCAGGTGTGCCTCATCACACGCCGCCAGACCTGGATGTTTCCGCGCCCCTCCTCCTCCCCACGTTTTGCCTCCCGTCGGGAGCCTGGTGAAATAAATAAACAAAACCGACGGGGTGAAGCTGATAATTAGGGGGGAGGCAGCCGACTTGTCACACATGTCACGGCCCAGGAGGCAAATCATGAACTCTCTGCCCGTCATGTCACGGCCAAGGAGGCCAATCATGAACTCTCTGCTCTGCTATGGATGTCATTTGTTCCACTGTGGGTATCTCTGCTCCTGTCTGCTCTGCCTGCCCCACCATGGCTCCCTGCTCTGCCTGCTCTGCCTGCCCCGCCATGGTTCTCTGCTCTGCCTGCCCCGCCATGGCTCCCTGCTCCACCTGCTCCGCCATGGCTCCAGTTCCACGGCCCAGGTACTCTAGTGTTCCACTGTCTGCCACAGCTCCACGGCCCAGGTCCTCCAAGGTTCCACTGTTTGCCACTGCTCCACGGCCCAGGTCCCCCAGTGCTTCACTGTCTATCACTGCTCCACAATCCAGGCCCACCTCCTCTGCACGGACCTGGCCCTCCATCCCACCCCCTGTTTTGCCTCTGTTCCCCCACCCTCCTGGATTGTTGTTGTTTTGAGCACCAGGAGTCGCTCCTAGAGTGGGGGATTCTGTAACGCCACGCCAGCAGAGAGAGCCCTTACCCATGGACTGACTGTTACCGCTCCCTCTGCTTCTTCTATGGTTACTTCCTGTTTGGCAGCAATATAAGGAGGGCCATGCCAAACAGGAGGTTGCGAAGTATTGTTTTGCCTATGTGGACTCTACCAAGCGTTTTCCCTGTTTTCATTGCCTTGTTTCATGGTCATTGTTTTTGTTTCATAGTCATAGTTTCATTGCCATAGTTTTGTCTTGTTTCATTGCCTTGTTTTATTTGCTACTTTGGACTGCTCTCTGGTATTTTGACCTTCTGCCTGTTTTTTGGATTATGCTCTTGTCTCGCCTTGGATATTACTGTTTGCTGGCGTCTGACCCTGCCTGTCTTGACTATGATCTGTACAATAAAGCTTGCACTTGGATCTATTCACACTTCTGACGAGTCCCGTTACAAGGGAATATCTCCAACACGATAGAGCATTAACCTTTAGTCACACTCTCCCTGGATATATGAATTATGAAAAAGCCGCAATACGTACCTTAAGCAGCATTATAAAAAAGCAGCAATACATGCTTGTACTAACGTAATAAAAAAACATGCCTTGGTTACATATTGAACGTGTGTTTTAGCGCCACTCTCTGGACATGTAACGCCACGCCAGCAGAGGGAGCCCTCACCCACTGACTGACTGTTACCGCTCCCTCTGCTGCTTCTATGGTTACTTCCTGTTTGGCAGCCATATAAGCAGGACTCTGCAAAATATTGTTTTGCCTGTGCAGACTCTACCAAGCATTTTTTCCTATTTCATTGCCTTGTTTTGTTATTTCCACGGTTTTGTTTCATTGTCATAGTTTTGCCTTGTTTCTTTGCCATAGTTTTGTCTAATTTCATTGCCATAGTTTTTGCCTTGTTTCATTGCCCTGTTTATTTTGCTACTTTGGACTGCTCACTTGGATTTTGACCTTCTGCCTGTTCATTTGGATTTTGCTTTTGTCTTGCCCAACATATTACTGTTTGCTTGGAGATCGACCCTGCCTGTCTTGACTACATTGTGTTCAATAAAGCTCGCATCTGGATCTATCACGCTTCTCACGAGTCCCCGTTACAGAATACTTTGCCTCCCAAAGATCCAGCGGCTTTTGAAATTCAGATCACCATGGATCCAGCATCACGCCTCTTCCATCTTAGCCAAGGTAATCGGCCCATTGAGGAATATGTCACAGACTTTTGTGAACTTATTCACTTGGTGGACAGTTATTTGGTCTGAAACAAGAAATTGCACATTTTTTGCCGCGTCAGACCCCTCGCTGGACGTAGAACAATATATTGACTTTGCTCTGCGGATGAGTGGCTCAGCATTTACTGTGGGGATCGCTAATGACAAACCCTGCCATCCTCCAGTATCTGCCACATCTAAATGCTTACACGTCATATCCGGTATCATGCCAGAGCCCTCTCATGCCAAGCCAAAGCCTGCTCACGTCACGTCTGCCAAGTCACAGCCTGCTCACGCCATGCCTGCCTCTCCAGGGCCTGCTCACGCCATGCCTGCCCGTCCAGAGTCTGCACCTGTCATGGCCGCCCTCCCACAGCCAGCTCACAAGATGGCTACCATCTCCGAGCCAGTCCACAAGATGGCCGCCATCCCAGAGTCAGTCCACAAGATGGCCGCCATCCCAGAGTCAGTCCACAAGATGGCCGCCATCCCCAAGCCTGTTCACAAGATGGCCGCCTCATCCCCGGCCAAGAAGGCTGCTACGCCTGAGCCTCATCATGCCAAAATCATCTCAACCGAATCTCATCCCATCATGTCTACCATACCCAAGGCAAATCAAGTGATGCCTGATCCTCCGGTATCAAGTCAAGTCAGGGCTGCACTTTCAGTGCCAAATCAAGTGACAGCTGTGTTTCCTGAGCCACGTGAAGTTACAGCTGTTACTTCTGAATCAAGTCAAGTTAGAGCTGTAGTTCTTGAATCAAGTCAAGTCACAGCTGTCCTCCATGAGTCAAGCCAAGTCACAGCTGTCCTCCATGAGTCAAGCCAAGTCACAGCTGTTCCCCACAAGTCAAGCCAAGACACAGCTGTTCTCCACGAGTCAAGCCAAGTCACAGCTGTTCTCCACGAGTCAAGCTAAGTCACAGCTGTTCTCCATGAGTCAAGCCAAGTCACAACTGTTCTCCACGAGTCAAGCTAAGTCACAGCTGTTCTCCATGAGTCAAGCCAAGTCACAACTGTAGTTCCTGAGTCAAGCCATGTTACAGTTGTTGTTCCTGAATCAAGTTACGTTACAGCTGGGTTGTCTATGTTAAGCCAAATCACAGCTGATCTCCATGAGCCAAGCCAAGTTACAGCAGATCTTCATGAGCCAAGTCAAGTTGCTGCTGTTGTCCCTGAGCCAAGCCACAGTTGATCTTCATGAGCCAAGTCAAGTTGCTGCTGTTGTCCCTGAGCCAAGCCACAGTTGATCTTCATGAGTCAAGCCAAGTTACAGCAGATCTTCATGAGCCAATTCAAGTTACTGCTGTTGTTCCTGAGTCAAGTCAAGCCACAGCTGATCTTCACTAGCCAAGTCAAGTCACAGCTGACCTTCACGAGCCAAGTCAAGTCACAGCTGATCTTCCTGAGCCAAGTCAAGTCACAGCTGACCTTCATGAGCCAAGTCAAGTCACAGCTGGTCTTCACGAGCAAGGTCAAGACACAGCTGTTCTTCATGAGTCAAGTCAATTCACGGCAGACCTCCTTGAGTCAAGTCAAGTCATGACAGACATTCCTGAATTAAGTCAAGAAACAGCTGCACTCCTAACAGAGCCTCTTCACGACATGGCTGCTAGTACAGGGCCTCACCAAGCCACGGCCGTCCTGCCAGAACCTCACCAGAAATGTATGTAGAGGCACGTACTTCCAATGAGCCTCGGTTGGGAAAAACAGTGTTTGCATTGCCTTCCTTTATTCTCAACGTTAGGAAAGAGTGGATGAACTTTATTTTTAATGAAGATCCAGAATGCGTCAGTAAGAACTCACTTAATTTTACTGCTGATTTATTTACAAAAAAGGCACAATTCAATGTAGGATTTTTTTAAAAAGAATGAAACTAAAACGATGCTGTGCATATATTGGATCCAACAGTAATGTCGCAACAGAAGTGAGTAATTGTTTTTCATTATGTGATCACTATTGCTTTATCTCTTCTTACAGATCATTTGATATGTATACTGAGTATTTATGTGTTTTTGACCTAAATCACATCTATGAGGTCAGTATGCTGTTACTTGTTACTTGTATGTTTTTGGATGTAAAAATGTTGATGATGTTGGGGAAAATTCATTTAGGATTTTTGCATGCTTGTGTGACAAACTTGTGTGTAAAGCATGGGAAAACAGTGGGTGGTAAAGTGCTGATCAGACTCCTCCGAAAGGGGCCTCTGAGCTGTAGAACAACTGTGACTGGGGACCCCATGGCGCCATAGGGTGACCTGGGGGTCAGAGAAAGCATAAATATATGTATAGGGAATGCTGAGAAGGGAGGATCTATAGAAATGTTTTACTGTCTTTCCTTTGTTGTATGACATCACCGGCTGTTTTTAGTTTGTAACCTTGGGTGTGCAAAGAGATATAAAGCGGGAGGCGATAACTCCCTCCTTTGTCACACTCAGCAGGGCGCTGTGTCTGTTTGACTGTGAACATTTCTTGCAAGAAAAAAACCTTAAAACGCAGCTGCGCAATTTGTCTTTATTGATCGAGAGCCTCAAGCAAAGATTTTTGCCACAACAATTTGGTGTCAGAAGTGGGATTCCTTGGCTGTGTCTTCTGACCTGACAGCGGACCGGTGACCGCAATCCTGAACAATAGACGTTCAGCCCTAACCCCAACTAGGATTCAGGGAGAGAGGGGCCGCTCCGCCGAGGGCCAGGAGAGGCACCACTGGAATCAACAAACGAACAAGGCCTCCACTGAGACTCTCGGTAAGAGACAAATTGATTTTTTTTTTTTTGGGGAAAAGTGTCAATAGATAAATTTAGGGAAGGGGGGAACGAACCATACTGACAGCTGGCAAGAGGTTACACTGACGGCAACCGCGGGAGGTTGTAGCAGTAGGTGTAACAGGTCTGTGCGAGACGAGATACACTGACGGCAACCGTGGGTTTCTAAAGGTGCACGAGGGTTAGAGTCCCGCACCCGAGAGAAAACGAGGTTGTAGCAGTAGGTGTATTGATCGCGACCCTGCAGCAAGAGGCTTTGAGGGTAGACCAGAAGCGCAGGAGCTTCAACCCAGCCAGTCTTGGGTGAAAGATTGGGCCTGTCGGAGACGTCTGACAGGATTTGTAGGCGCCGAAAAGCGGTCAGAGTCAGTATGGGGAAGTCCCAAAGTAAATTCGGGAAATATGACACACCGACGTTTGCTCAGATGAGAAAGTCGGCGGGTGAAAAGTGTATGCTTGACATAGAGAAGTTGATTAAGTATCATGAGTTTCCGAGGGAGGGAACCTTGAGTGTAGCGAAGCTGAGAGCGGTGAAAGAGTCAGTAAAAGAAGGCAGCGAGGTGCCGAAAAGGTGTTGTGCGAGGCATGTGTGTAAGGAATGTGAGGCGACGGTGAACTGTTGGCTCAGGGAGGCAGAGAGGAGAGAGAGAAAGGCTTTGCAGAAAGCTATGGCAGGCAGTAAAATAAAGCCTGAGGGAAAACAAACCGAAATAGAGAAAAACGGAGAAAAGATTAAGGAAATGCTAAAAGAAATGAGTGTGAGTGAAGAGAAAATCAGAGAAATAAAAGAAGGAAAAGCACTTGCACTGATTACATGTACTAATCTGTCTGATGTCTCTGTTTCTGAACATGTACCACCGCCATACCATCACTATCCCATGGCCGAGTTACAAGCCCTGAGAGTTGATCCCGACCTCGACTGCTCCTCAGTCACTGATACTGCAGAAAAAGAGAGCCAGAGAAGATCGGCTGAAGGGAGAAGAAGACTACGCGGATGTGCCCGAAACTCCTCTGTTCGACAACAAAGATGAGGAAGAAGAGCTGATGATGCGCAGAACCCCACAAATGAAGAGGAAAAGACTGATGACCGCAGAACCCCACGGTCCAAATCAGAAGAGGAAAATGGCCCACC